>NC_086447.1:477430852-477730852 GCF_028390025.1 Pseudophryne corroboree | reverse complement strand
GGTGACGTCAGCAGTAACGCAGTGGGTGCGGCGCTTGAAGATCACATGAACTCCAAGCGCCACCCGTCCGCACTGAGTGAACGTGAAACAGGTCGCTTTGACTCATCTTACCATTTACACAGCACAACGAACCGGGTTGAACCCATGTTCAACCCTGGAAGCTACCCGAGTTGGAATACCGAGTCAGCTGGGCCCTTTTACACCGCACAGCAACACAGGTTATGCACGCTCAAGCTGGTGGTGTAAAAGGGGTATTATTTACATCCTTTGAGTTATACCGGGGACGGATCCTGGGATGCACACTGGTAACGAGGGGTGAGACCCTGCAGAGACCTATCAGTACTGCATACAAAGACAAGGTTGCAGGTGCACAATTCAAACACTACTAATTGAGTAATAATAATAATCATTGCAATAATTTTTTGCAATTTGAGCGAGGTTCTTCACATAGTTATGGCCATAAATAACGGCTTGCCCACCGTGTCCAGAAGACCTCATTAATCAGGCAAGTCCCTAACATATTGGGGGTACACGTCTAGCGTGCGGGACACCCCAAACCCAAGCAGCCGGGGCAACACTAGAGTGAAAAAATATATAGTGAAAAAAGTGAAGATAGGTTAGTGAGAGAGGCTGCTGAAAAACAGCAGTGGTAAAATAGTGAGAGGTAATGTGGTGAGAAATAAAGTAGTGAGAGGTAAAGTAGTGAGAAGTGAAAGTGGGAAATGAGTTACATTGAAACAACACACACAATAGGGATGAAAGGATATATGAAAATAAGTGTTAACCTGTGTTGCTCCTGTGGCCAAACAGCGACAGCAGTCCAGGGGTACCCACGCCCCAGAAATCCACCCCCATCTGACACTCTAATATACATTTTTACAGGACTCACCTTGCTCTGCATGCAGTCTAAGAAATGTCAGGAACCTAATTAATACCAATATATAGGACTGGTGGGCATGGGTGCTACCACGAAGCAGAAGGGGTCTCCGGCCTTCTATTGTGTATGTAAATTCACAGCATACAGGGGAAGGATCCTGGGGTGCACACAAGTAATGAGAGGTGCGACTTGCACGATTAATGAGGTCACCTGGACACGGTGGGCAAGCCGTTATTTATGGTCATAACTATGTGAAGAACCTCAATGAAAATGCAAAAATGTATTGCAAAGATTATTGTTAATCCTTTGAGGTATTCAAGTGAAATAGCGACTTTCAGTTTGTTTTTTTTGGAAGGGGACCTGTTCCTATGAATTAATGTTATAATTCAGTAATATATTAAACTACCTGTGTCAAGCTTCTATTTCTTCAACAAATATTTAATGGTTTAGTAGTTTGTTTCTTTTTTGCCTGTTTTAATTTTTTGTGTTATAAAATGCCAATAACTGTAGTAAGCAAATGTGAGGGGAGCTAACTAATTAGCATTCTGGTAAAGCAGACATATTTCCCCTTCCACTATCCCTTTTGAGGAGGTTAAATATGTACAGTATTAACAATTGTTTCTTCTGGATGTTTTTGAATACACAACAGGATAATTCAGTTAGGTGCGAGTTTGGAATTCATGGCAAGTTCGTGTTACATTTGCAATTCAATTCCAAACTCGCATTGATTTTTCAGAGTAAACTCGGGTGTTTTTGTTTGCACTCCCTCTGAGCAGGTGAAAAGATAGGGCAAATTTTTATTTTAAGGTAAAAAATGTTGGAGCTTGTATCAGAACCCTTTGTACCCCTCCTTCTTCCCCCGTGACTAATTAAGTATTTGGAAGATATCAATTTGCTTAATTGCTGCAGTAAAAACATGCCATTATTGGGGTTAAAAAAATACAGCCTCAAATTACCCCAAAATCAACTTTTTCATTAGTTTTTACACCCCAAATGTAATTTATCTATTAAAAAAATATGTAAACATTTTTAAAGTGCCCTCAAATTACTTTTTTCTATTTTTTAATTCTTTTGTAATTAAATGAATGTCTTAAGCTTTTCACATTATTTTATGTATTCTATTAAAAAAGCACTAATCAGCCATTTGACACCTTTTAAAACCATCCGTACTTACGTCCACAAACAGCCTTCTATATGGTCCTGCTAAAAAAGTTGCGGGTCCAAGAAGGTCTCCCCACTTTTTCATGTTCTTTTACCAGTTTCCCTTTAGGCAAATTTGCACAATCTCACTGCAATACGTGTGAATTGGCATTTCTTATTGAATTGTGCAGGTTTTGTGTGCACGCATGAAGTCAAAGTGTGTAAGTTTGCCTTCTGCAAACTGGCACCTAATTGAATTCCACCCAGTAAACTAGAAAAATCCTGCTCTTGTTTACATTAAGTTCTGCAGTTTTACCCATATCTTTAAGGATGTTATAAGATCTGTTTTCACAGTAGATAATACAGCCATGATAAGAGATGTATAAATTCTTGTTATGGATTTTATTTTTGTTGTTTCGTTTTCAATATTAAGTGTGATCATATACTAAAATTGCTAATAAATTGAATAGCTGGCAGCCTAAAAACAACAAAACTTTCTTTATGCGCCACAAAAGTGCCCTTCATTTTATATTGTAAACCAATGAACATGTAACAAAGTTGCTGTAACCCATCTACTATCCTTTTGTGGTAGCATTGTCTGGAATGGAATTTTTATGTATAATACTGATATTTTCACTGTATTAACGCAAACAGTATGTAAGTATTGTGCGCATTATTTGTGCCTTAACTTCTATAAACATTGTTTATTACAGGGTCTAGTCATTAGGTCGACATTAACATTGTTGACAGTTCTGAAGTTGCTATTGTTAAAATGTCGACAAGCAACATGTAGACATTCTTAAAATGTTCACATTAGGGTTATGCTGCGGAACAGAAGGGTTAAGCACTAGGGCAGTGGTTCCCAAACTTTTTTGAATCACGGCGGCCTAGAGTATCCAAATTTTTTTTTCAAGGCACCCTTAGGTCAAAGTTTTTTTATTGAGACAATTAGAAAGACATTAAATTGTGTTTATATGTCATCCTTAGGATCAACTGTGTAGTAAGAGACAGGATTTGCTTCTGTTTATCCATATTTTATATTCGGCAGCCATCCGCACTGGTTTTGCCTATTACATTGACCATAATTAATTTTAAGTAGTCCTGGACCACCAATCCAAGGCACGCCTGCAAGTGTGCCGAGGCACCCCAGGGTGCCATGGCACACAGTTTGAGAGCCGCTGCACTAGAGGGATGTTAGGGTTAGGTGTGGGGAAGGGGTGGGAGGGTTAGTTAAAAGGGGGGTGGCTAGGGTAGGGACTTGGGATAGTGGGACCGTACTTACCAGAACGCTGGAATATCAGATGACTCCACTGGAAGTGACAGTCACATGACCATCTGGACCCAGAATCCATACTGGGACTACTACAGCCGTTGGGAGCAGGTAAGTCACCACTGGCCACCAGGTACAATATGTTGACATTCTTTCATGTTGACATTCTCACATTGTTACTATGAATATTGAAATTTATGACTAATGTCTTATAATACCACATCCACATACTATATTACTTACAATACTGCAGGAATCTACTAGGTTGATCTAATGGGGTGCAATTAATTTGCTGGCTGTCGGGATCCCGGCGGTCTGGGTACAGATGCCGGCTGCCAGCGTTCTGGCGGGTGGGATGATGCTGTCGGGATATTGACAAATGGCATCCCATCCGCCGGTAAATCATACTGAATCCGATCTAACAAGTGCCAGTTACAAATCAGACTTATATACAGTGCATCCGTAATGTATTCACAGCGCTTCACTTTATGTACATTTACACTTTTGGTACTTATGTACATGTGATTTCTTAGATGTTCTTTTTTTTATAAATTAGCAAAAATCTAAAAAACACTTTTTTCATATTATTATTATTATGGGGTATTGTGCGTAGAATCTTGAGGGAATTTTTTTTATTTATTCCAGATTGGAAGAAGGCTGTAACATAACAAAAAGTGGAAAAAGTGAAGCAATAAATATATATATATATATATATATAGAGAGAGAGAGAGAGAGAGAATCTGTAAGAGAGCTCTAATCTGACACACTGTTTAGGTGGTCTAATTTGTTTATAGCTGGATTTGTGTGTACTTATCCATATATGAAAATATAAAAATATATAAAAATCTGTTGACACAAATAAAAGCATAATACAATTTATGATAAAATTAGTACAATACAAATACATTTTGAAATAATAAAGGTAGTACACATGATTCACTCTTCATATGAGTGTAGAATTCATAGTGATGTCATCAATTGGATTTAGAACTTATTTACCCTACGCATTTCTTCTCTTCAGAGACTTCCTCAGGTGTTAAATCTCTACACTTTCATTCAAGAGGGATATCCATTAGATCACAAATTCGGTTTCTAGAGACTATTTATTTAGAAGTTCTCCTTAGATGTTTTAGTAATGTGGCCTTATGGGTAATGGGCTTCAAGCCTTCAACTTTTGTTGGGTAATAATTGTCCTCAATGGTGTTGTGGCAACCAAAATCCACCTATTGCTGAAGTACAAATTGCTGTGAGGAGGATACTGCATGGGGAGTACACAGCAGTACCTACCTAACCCCCACTCATCTACCTCCCCCAGTAGACAGCATACTATTGCACAGTATGCCGATAACTGCCCCCCCCCCCTCCAGGCAGTCACCAGAAAGCCAGCATAAACCCAGTCCACGGAGCTTCAGTAGCAGTGCCCAGCAACCACTCAGGTAAGCTTGAAAGCCGGAAAGCCCCCCTTCCCTCTCCCCAGAACAGTAGCAGCGGCAGGCAATGAAGCACATGCACGCCCTCGGGGCCTCTCCAGGATGTACTACAGTGTGTGGAGAGATCGGACCCATCCAGCAATCAGCTGCTGCAATGATGCCAGCCCTGCTAGGACGTGCTCCCACAGACGTCTCAGCAGAACAGTCAGTACAGCACCGCATCAGCCACCGTGACATGCATTCTGCAGCAGCGTGACTGAGTGTAGGGGAGCGGCAGGCCCTACAGGCACCAGGGGCCCCATAGCAGCTGCAAACCCTGCACCTATGGTTTTTACGCCACTGTCTCCAAGTCAGTTGATATTGTATTTGTAAAAGTAGTGTAAAAGCGCAACTCCCATCTGGGGGCTAGAGAGGAATTTCATAGACAGTGTGCCCTCCAATCCTTCTCCACAGGGAGATATCCTCGATATTGGCAAATTGTGAAAGTA
The DNA here is from genome assembly GCF_028390025.1 of Pseudophryne corroboree. Lineage (NCBI taxonomy): Eukaryota > Metazoa > Chordata > Amphibia > Anura > Myobatrachidae > Pseudophryne > Pseudophryne corroboree. The sequence continues at coordinate 477,725,647 of NC_086447.1, read as the reverse complement.
GAATTGCATTGCTCTTATAATACTGAATTGGGAACCTCTGCTGTCCTATATAATTATATATATGCCATATAATTGGGAAATCAGAGGCACACGGATTCGTGGGGGAACAATGTACTCTGACAGCAGTCTGACCAAGACAGACATGTTCTTTTCCCAGTTATTGTATCGGTACGGATAATAGGTACTGTTTGGCTCACCATCTGACACATGCTGATGCTGCCACTGCAGAAATTGCAGAAGTTGTTGACCACCAATATCTGGCACTGAAATAAGTTAAAAGAAATGTGCTACACCCAGACACACATTGATTAATGATGCAGATGCTATGTTACGGCATACTGACACTGCACTGCTCTGCAGTCACTCTGATGTCAGTGCCCACAGGTACTACCAACCGTAACTCAACGCGACTTATTAACTTGACAGAGTGCCACACACTGTCTGCCAAATAGGGATGCATTTGAGATGCCACCTGTTGGGATCCCGGCGCTCACTATACTGATGCCGGAATCCTGACAGCCTGCATACCGACAGCTATTCTCCCTCTTAGGGTATCCACGACACCCGTGGAGGGAAACTAAATAGCATGGCGAGCATAGCGCGCCACCATGCCCGCAGCGTGCCAAGCGCAGCGAGCCCGCAAGGGGCTCTTTTGCGCTCACCCTGCTGCCTTCATGCCAGCGGTCGGGATCCCAAGCACCGGCATAACATACTACATACACCCTGCCAAATACACATGTGGGATTACATGTGAGTCTGGGTGGATTTTTAAAACAGCAATCATTAACATGGCAAATCCAACCTGGTTATGCTGTGTAAATGATTGCCGCTTTAAAAATCTGGCCAGACTCCAACGAAATCCCGCACTTCCTGCTTTTCTCAGGCTGGTACATTAAGCCCAATATATGAATTTGATGCACTCGGCATGGTTACCAGTGGCGGAACTGTGGGAGGCAATGGAGTCGGCAGCCGCCGAGCTCCTGACCTGCAGGGGGCACTTCCCCACTGCCTGACAATCCATTGACGCATCTGACTGGACGGAGGAGCTGTGCCAGTGTCGTGGCACGGCAGCAGCAGCTGCCTCCTCGTATACACAGAGAGAGCTGACAGCTGGCTGCAGCTAGGGGGAGCTCCAGGGCACAGCTGCTCACAGGACTTCCAAAAGAGCTGGCCGGCTGAAGCACTCTCTTCCTCAAGTCCTGGGGATAGCAACAGGTAGGCACCGACACCACCTGCCTCAAGCTGCTGCATTGTGTGTGTGTGTGTGTGTGTATGTGTGTGTGTGTGTGTGGGGGGGGGGGTTATTACCGGGGGCATCTTCTTAATAAATGTTGGCTGCACTGTGTTTATGTACGTGAATGTTTTCTAAGTGAGGTCTGTTTTTTTTAAAGGAAAGTTGTGTGTTTAAGTGAAAGAGGTGTGTGTGTGTGGTGTGTGTGTGTGTAAGTAAAAGTGGCATGTGTGTGTGTAATTATGTGTGTGTAAGTGAAAGAGGCATGTGTGTGTAATTGTGTGTAAGTGAAAGTGACGTGTGTGTGTAATTGTGTGTAAGTGAAAGTGGCGTGTAAGTGAAAGTGGCGTGTGTGTGTTTAAGTGAAAGAGGCATGTGTGTGTGTAATTGTGTGTGTGTAAGTGAAAGAGGCATGTGTAAGTGAAAGTGACGTGTGTGTGTGTGTGTGTGTGTGTGCGTGTGTGTGTGTGTGTGGAATTGTGTGTAAGTGAAAGTGGCGTGTGTGTGTAATTGTGTGTATGTGAAAAGGCGTGTGTGTAATTGAAAGAGGCATGTAAGTGAAAGAGGCGTTTGAGTTAGTGAAAGAGGCGTGTGAGTTAGTGAAAAAGGTGTGTGTGTGTAAGTGAGAGGTGTGTGTGTTTTAAGTGAAAAAGGCATGTGTATGTATCTATACTATTGTGAAAGGCACCGGAATACACTGCTACTGTTCACCCTGAGTACTATATATATATCACACCCCTATATGTATAGGGGCGGGGGGGGGACCCGACATTTTATCATGCCTCCGGGCGACTGGGGCGAACTTACGCCACTGATGGTTACACTTTCCACTATTATGTGCTTAATTCTGCTGCTTTCTAGCCACAAAAAGAAAAGTGCACAGGTTCATTCTTATCTTAATTTCGCCTCATGCTCCTGTCTCCCTTAAGATTTGTGTGCATATTGTATGCAGGACCTGCTCTTTTGGTGTTTCCTCTCTTATCTCCCCCAAAATGAAGATTTTAAAACACGTCTGATGTATAAATGTCATGGATTCAATTGACAACTAAAATGGAAAGGCTTCATTTTGGAAGATGTCAAAGGTGATCCCGAGGTGGTTAAAGTACCTACCAAGCTGGGAAACAGATTGTAGTTATTTCATGCTTGTACTGCTAACCCACCCACTAATAATGATGTTGTGTATTTCCAGCATACAGTAAGTAACTCTTAGGAAGTTGTCTTATTGAACATACAGTATGCAGAGAAGTGTCAGCCTTACCAAAAATAGGTTTTATAGGTATGGTAATAAACTATGGAAATTGTTGGCTCATGTTGGCTGCCAACAATGTTGTAAACCTTGTATTACTAAAACTATAGATCCTGCGACAGGTATTTGCTATAGCTCCATTTCTGATATTTCAACCCAGTTTTACGTTTGTTATACCTCCCTCTGTAAAGCCCCACCTACCAACAGCTCCCTAACCCACTCTCTTCTTGCAGAGGCTGCTTTCCCCTGGATCATAGCCCAGCAGAGGGAGATTTTCATTTCTGAACAAGAGGTCCTTAATACCATTCGTTCTTTGATGTCCAATAAAATTCCCTTCGCAGATCGTCATAATGGGAATTATTATAAACTCTTGGGGATGGTATTATAGCTATCATTACCCACTTATTCCAGGCAATAGTTAATGATAACGTTTATTTCCCTACCCGATGATGCTCTTATCATTCGTATACTCAAAGCTGACAGAAACCTGTAACTTCTTACATTGTGTAGACCAATTTTGCTTCTAAATCAAGGTCACCATTCAGCCATGGTGACAGTTTTGTCGTATTGTACAGATACATACAGTAGTTGAAAAAAATTATTTTAAGCCTTTATACTAAAAAGAATTCTTGGGACCATTTGCAAACAATTATTTTAATTCTGAGACTTTTTTTTCTTATCAACAATGTCTTTATAGGGGATCCCTTTCAGCTGTCCAGAGGTACCTTTTAGAGATGCGTCTTATCACTTTTTTTTTTATTTGGCCCTGGACCCCCTACTACTCATTTTGCAGGGTTGGGATTACTTTCAAGACATCTTAGTGGAGACCATTGACGTCAAACTGACAGCATTTACTGATGATTTACTCTTGTATGAGAGTAATATGGACAAAATTTCTCAATTTGTTTTAATATCTGATTTTAGAGACAATGGTGATAATTGAGTGGCTCTCTACTTGGGATGGTAATAACTGCAACCATCCTGGGGTAGGGTCTGTTAGACTTCAATTGGCAAACACCCGTAGTATTTATGTGCCCAAAAGTATTTCTGATCTTAAAGATGGTAATGTCCATAACACAATTATGAAGTTGGTTGAGGAAAGTACAAATTAGCAGTGTCTCACTATTTTGGAAGGGCAAATTTATTTAAGATGACCACTTATCCTTAATATTCATTTACTGGATTTGTTTACTAAAGCATCTTTTATAAAAATGCCTGGTATACAAAAAAATAATAATAAACACAATAAAATCAAGAAAGGAAGTGTCTAATTCTGATTTTGTTGATGCACATAAGCAGATTGCAGTCATGGATGACCAAATTGTGCAGATCAAAACATTTGATACTTGGTGCAATTGGCCAGATCATATGAAGGTCAGTCAGCATATACATTCTGACAATGGTCATCTGCTTATAATATTTTGGAGCATGCTTTCAAATATTCAAAATAATTACATTGGACAGGTCACACAACAAGACCTATAGTTTTGGGACCACATGTATATATTGGGCTAATTTGAACATTTTGGTGTTGCTATACAGTACTTTTAAATGTGGCATCTGAGGCCAGCATAATTATAACATCAACTCCTTGACATGAGCAACTTCTGGAACTGTACTGGTAGATTTTGTTTGTTATTATTATTATTTTTTTTATCATCATCATGTATTTTGCACATCGGTTTTGTTTTTTGACAGTCTTCATATTTTGTTTATGCCCTCTACACTACTATCTCAGAAAACAAAATGTGCCGTGCTAAAAATGGGTTCATTAGATCTTAGTAATACATATGCTTTGGAATTGAGGTATTTCAGATGGGTTCACTACGATCTGCCGGCGGCTGACCTCCCGGCGACCAGCATACCGGCGCCAGGAGGCTGGCTTACCGACAGTGTGGCGAGCGCAAATGAGCGCCTTGCGGGCTCGCTGCGCTTGCCACGCTACGGGCACGGTGGCGCGCTACACGTGCCACACTATTTTATTCTCCCTCCAGGGGGGTCGTGGACCCCCACGAGGGAGAATAAGTGTTGGTATGCCGGCTGTCGGGCTACCAGTGCCGGTATGCTGGTCGCCGGGAGCCCGACTGCCGGTATACTGAAGACCACTTATTTCAGATAGCTTGAGTTGAGGCAGCATTACAGATAAGTTATTTGTACAAATGTCTTGTCCTTATCAGTAAATGTACATTTAATACATCACAATAGTGCACACAATATAGTATCTACTAACTGGAGTACTGTAGCGAAGAGTGCTCTCTAGTGGAGACACTTAATAATGACATGAAGAACTCAAGTATCTAAACTATCGCCTTTCCAGCGCTAACATACAACGTATTGTTTATGAAAAATAACCAAAAATAATTGAGAAAATTAAAATAATGTTTCCAAAAAACTTCTAAAGAGTATAAAATACCTTAAAGAAAAGCTGCCCTTTAGGTTGCCTCACCATCTCTTCTATCTCAGGACTGCTAATAATAATAATAATAATAAAAATAATAATAATAATTATTATTATTTAGAAGAAGAATCATGATAATGTTGAACAAATGGTCTTAGCACAGCCAAAGGCATCCTACGGTAAATACACATGGGTATCCCTAAACCCCAAAGGAAATGTGTAAATGTAAGAAGTGTGTATAACTGGCACCAAACAAAGGGTAAAAATAAAATAAAAAAATTTAAAAAAAAAAGAGGAAAAAAATGAGTTTAAAAGTAAAAGACACAAAATACTTCTCACTTATGGTGTTTTCTCTCAAATGCTCAGAGTATCCAAATGCATACATGGAGAGAGAATAAAGCAGACAATTGTCTGATATTCTTTAAAAGGCTATCGTTATTCTCCCAATATTAAAAAATAAACGAAAAAAGAAAATAAATGAACATCAAATGGGTAAATCGCAGTACACCGTACAAAAATCTCAGTGGCAGGAGAAATTATTGTTTATCAGTAAATATATCGGCAGTTTGTGGCTGAAAAGCCTCCTTACCTTAGCAAGATGGTAAATCAGTGTTGTATTGCACTAAGGGGCATCCGGATGAAAACTCCTGGTATTTGTGGATGTATTGATGCATTCCGCCACATATGACATACTGTAGTGCTCGACCAATAGCTTTCTTCTTCCTTGGTTGATCAATAACCTCACACTTAGAGGCCTGTTAATCATTCAATATTTGTGGCATATCCCCCCAAAACACCTTTTTGGGGAAATACCTGCGTATCACCTCCATATACCATGGCCCTATAGGTTTTTATGGATGCTGCAAAGTTGTCAGAGTTACCAAGTTCCAGAATGCAAAGCATTCCAAAGTTTGGACCCCGCAGCTAACGCCATCTTCAGATGTTGTTAGCCGCTGTAGCTTATGGACTACACTTTGTATAAACTATCAGTTGAGGAATCCTTAGGAACCCTCCCTGGCAATGGCCACTGCTCAGATGTGGTCAGTAGACCACACATGCACAGGAGTACTGATAGATGAGTGAAGAGACCACTGATGCGGTCAGGGCCAACTTAACAGCAGTGTAGGCCCTAGGCAAAGCAATCCACTGGGGCTCCTACCCATCCTACAGCGGTGGTGGTGGTGGTGAATACTATCAGCAGAAATTTGATGACCCATGGGTGGTAAGGGGTGTTCTATCTTCCGCTCAGCATGTAGGACCTGGAGCAGTAATTTCTGCTAACTACTTTACTGCACAGATTGTGGGTGATGGGGAGGCAGAGAGAACACTAAACTGATGAAGGGGGAATTGGGCTGAATAAAGGGGCCCAGGTACATGATTCCCAGGGTAGTAGGAGTTGCTTAATACGCAGAGGAGGGGAGGATTGTGGAGTGGCCTTAATATTCATAATTTTCCAGGGGGGGGGGGGGGGGGGGCAGCTTGAGGGAAGCTTGCTTTACTGCAGATATCTCCATTTCCTGGAAATATATTTCTTAGCTTTCAATGGGATAAAAAAAGTAGAGAGTCCCACCTTTCAGAAGATACTGGGGACTTGGTGATCAGAGTTCAGGAGTCAAAGAAATCCACCGACGAAAATACAAAGACGGCATACCAGGCATGTGGAGCTGGAGCAGGGACCAGCTGCTGGAAGGCTGATATCTCTAATTCTGGGCATAGTAGAGACACGTTGCTCATGTCCACCAAAAGGGGAGAGTCCCAGCTTACCTTAAGAAACAATCTGGATGGGAAGAGCAATTAACAGGCTTGGATGGGGACCACTGCTTCAAAGTTGGATAGCTCCGGTTCCCCAGGGCCGATTTTCACAAATCTGGTACTTCAGAAAAAAGGAAACCTTCAGCAATCAGCCTAGGGCCCTTATACTCCTGGGGCATTTGGGCAACTGCCCATTGAGCACATACAAAAAGATGGCCCTGGATGTGGTCACTTCACGCCAAACACATTGCAGAGACAGGCCCCTTTTTGAGCCCCTTTATCTCCATGTGAACGTTGATAATATAGATGTGCGCTGGCCCAAATCTTAGGTTTTGGATCTGTAATTGAAAAAAAAAAAATCATGTAAAAAGCTAAAATCACAGAATTTGGGCCTATTTTTGTTCCAATAGTATTATTAACCTCAATATCATTAATTGCCACTCATTTCCAGTCAATTGTGACCAACTCCCAGCTCACAATATTGTTTTCATCCTGTTTAGGCCAAAAGGTTGCACCGAGGTAGCTGTATGACTAAGCTAAGCGACAGCAGTGGGTGACAGAAACATGTGGCACTTAAACTTACAACATGGCACATCTTGGAGTGGAAGTGCAGTGGCAGACAGAGTGGCAGTTTTAATAAACTATGCAAAAAAAAAAAAATAACAGTCAGCAATGCTCCAAACAGTGCATAGAAAATAGGTGCAAGATGGAATTGTCCTTGGGTCCTTCCACCCACCCTTATGTTGTATATATTAAACAGGACATACCTGTATACAGTTTAACAAACCAATAATTTCAGCGATAGGGACTGTCACTTTTGAGTGAAATGATTGGTTTGTTTGGGGCCCCACAAAACAAGCTGGCAAGGGGCAGTGCACAAACTGGCTCTACATAGGCAAGATGTCATCATCAGCATCCGATTCATCATCCACAGCAGTGTGTATATCCTCTTCTTCACGCAATATTAATTTGTCCCCACTGGAATCCACTGTATTACATGCCACTTTTTTGTGGACGTTCTTGTCAGTAAAGGTCTTCCTCCCGGCTGCGCTGTAAACTCTTTCTGAGTACACACTAGAAGGTGGGCAAATCCAGTTTGTGCAAGGGCCTCCAAACTGCCTTTTTTTTCCTGCCAGTATTGAAACAGACTGTCTGACATACTGATTTGGATGCTCTCACTGAAATAATCATCATCCATTCTTTGAATGGTGACCATATCATATGCAGTGACAGTAGATATGTCAGTAATTATAGGCAGCTCCTTCAGTCTGGACCAGATGTCAGACATTTTTCCTGACTGAATTGCATCACCGCCAGTGGGTCTCTTAGGAAAATTGAGTTTTTAGCCCCGCAGCCGCAGTTGCTGGAGAAACTGAAGGCGGAGATATTGCTGTGTCACATGCCGCATGAGCTGACAATTTGCTCACCAACAGCTCTTTGCATCTTTTCAGATTTGTGTCCATCAGAAAGAAATATACAACGTAGGGCTTAAACATTATATAGTGATCTGATTTCAAGAGATTGGCGACCCTAGAATCCTGGTGTAGCCAATGAAAGGCTTGAACTACTAATCAGACATGCTTAGCGTACTTGCTTCTTTTCAGTTGCTCCTTCAATTTGTCCAGCTTCTTTTCTAAGAGTCTAATAAGAGGAATGACCTAACTTAAGCTGGTAGTGTCTGAACAAACTTCACATGTGGCAACTTTGAAGGGTTTGAGAACATTGCACAACATGAAAATTATTCTCCACTGCACTTGACTAAGGTGCATTTCTGCCCCTATCCCTATGTCATAGGTTGATGTGTAGCTTTGGATGGTCCTGTGCTGCTCCTCCATCCACTGAAGCATAGAGAGGGTTGAATTCCACGTCGTTACTACCTCTTGCTTCAGCTGAGGGCAGGGCAAATTCAACATTTCTTGCAAGTGCTGCAATCTCCTATATGCATTTGCAGAATGGCAAAAAAAGTCCTGAAATTTTCTGGGCCATGAACAGCATCTCCTGCACACCCCAGTCATTTATTTTCTATTTTTGCACCACCAAGTTAATTGTGTGAGCAAAACATGGGACATGTTGAAATTCACACAGATGTAATACTCTCACAATATTGGTGGCATTGTCAGATATCACAAATCCCGAGGATAGTACAAATGGGGTAAGCCATGTTGCAATTACTTCCCTGATTGTTTCTAAGAGGTTGTCAGCGGTATGCCTCTTAGTGAAACCGGTAATACACAGAGTAGCATGCCTCTGAATTAGCTGGCATTTGTGAGATGCTGCTGCTGGTGGTGCTCCTGAAGGCAATACATCTACCCAGTGGGCTGTCACAGTCATGTAGTCTTTAGTTTGCCCTGTTCTGCTTGTCCACATATCCGTGGTTAAGTGGACAGTGGGTCCAACGGCATTTCTGAGGACACTAATGACGCTTTTTTTAAGGTCCTTATACAGACTTGTAATTGCTTGTCCAGTGAAATGGAATCTAGATGGTATTTGGTACCAGGGACACAGTACCTCAATCAACAGTCTAAAACCCACTGCATTAATGGTGGATACTAGACGCACGAATAATACCAGTATAGTTGGTATGGCGTCAGTAGTGTGTTGTGCAACTGGGTGACTGCTATCACACTTGCTACCCCTTGCAAAGGATTGCTTAACAGTCATTTGTTTTATTAAAATACTACAAGTAGTCTTCCTGGTCCCCTTCTGGACAGCAGCAGCAACAGGCATAGCACTCAAGGATGCTGGTGAGGAAGCCCGGTTGGAGAGTCAGTCACGCTTATGCAATTGGATGCAGGACTACTTCCGATCATGACTGAAGATGTTGATGATGAAGGTGTTGGTGGTGGAGATTGCAGTCCCTTGGATCTAACAGAGAGAAGGGAGCAGCTAGGTGACGTTGGACTGGCTGTTATTTTTTTTTAGGAAAAATTTCTGAATTTGACAATAACTTTTGATGAATGCGCTGCAAGTGTCATATAACGGAGGATGTTCCTAGGTGGTTAAGGTCCTTACCTCTACTTACTATGACTTTACAAAGCCTACAGATGGCTTGACACTTGTTGTCTGGATTTGGGTAGAAATAATTCCACATGGAAGAGGTGGATTTTTATGACTTTTGCCCAGGCATGACAGTCGGCTTTTTAATATTATGGGCAACAACTGTTTCCACTTGTGCCAGATTTACACAAACAACATCCTCATCAACATCCTTATTAGCACCAGCTACACAAATATACTCCTCATCCTGGTTCACTTCCACAGAAGCATTCTCAATTTCTTTGTCAGCATGTTGACTTGAGCTGATCATTCCCACATTTGCAGAGGGCGCTCTTTGAGTACAGTATTGCAAAGGTCAGGCTACATATGGCAATTGCGGACACACTTTGACTCTCCTGAGGGACCTGTTTTATTTTCTGAGCACACAGTTGGTTCCTGTGCCTTAACGAGTTTCATATTTTTGACACTTCTACAGAGAGAAGGGCTTACATCATCATAAGAGGCAGAATTACCACTTATGAATAATGGGTCAAGGCCTTAGCCTTTCTTTGCCACTTCTTGTGGTGAATAGCATATTGCCAATTTTATCTTTCTCTAACTTTATTTTATTTTTTTTCTTTGCCACTGTAAAATGATATTTGTTCTTTGATTTTACATGCCACAACTTAAGCCATCCATGCCCTTGTGCATGAACCTTAGTAGATGGCGATCACAGACTTGTTTCGTTATGGCTGGTGGCAGCACCTGTACCACTAGTATGTGTTTCCTGCTCTCCTCTCAATTGTTTGTCCTCCATTTCTATCCACAAACACAAACGAAGTGGGTACAGCACATACCACAACTTGTACAAAAAATGTACCACCTACAGTGTCGCACAATACGTTTATGAGTCAGAATAGTAATCAAGCACTACAGTTTAATTTCACCAAAAGTGTCCCACAATAAATACATGTATGAGTACAAAAATATATTACTGTGGTACCACCTTCACCCATAGTGTTGCACAATATGTGTATAAGTAATAAATAGTAATCAAACACTGCGGTTTAATGTAACCAACAGTGTTGCACAATACGTGTACTAGTACAAAATAATAATATACTGCGGACTGAATGGCAGTGTCACAGTACTTATGAAAATAAAATAAAAATTGTATAGTACACTTGGGTACAGCACAAACGAACAAAAAATATATTTTTTTTTATAATTATATTTTAGGCTTTTTAGCTTTTATTATTTTAATTTTACACTGGGGTGGAGCCCCTGGATGGACAGACAGATCACCCCTAGGTGGACAGAGCACCCCTTGTCAGCCCTATAGCAGTCACCAGCCCCACATCCATGACACACAACCCAGCACTGAGACGGACACGTCCGTTCAGTGCACTTTCCATAGCCAGAGGGAAAATGGCCTGATCACCGTGACCTTTATAGAATCCAAAACCCCACGATGTGGGATGATGATGTTTTGCCTTCTTTTTGGAGCTGAGTGGTAGGAAACCCTGAGCCGGACTCAGATCTTGAAGTTTGGGTGGAGAACCGGACCCGCTCATCTCTAGTTGATACATCCCGGAAGTACCTAATTACAGATATTGGGTCTGAATGATAAATATGAAAATGTATTGTTAGAGTCTCCTGCTCTGTGCTGCCACGTCGTCATGGCAACCGGGAGACAAGTGCTAGCGGAGTAACCTGAGCGTAGCGGATACTCCGGTTCGGGTCTTTTGCTGTGCAGTGGTTACAGGCTCTGTGCACGGCAGGGGATCCGGTGCTGGTTTTTGTGCTCAGTCTGTGAGGTCTGAGTGGGGCGTGGACAGCACCTGCTATATAAACCCTCTTCTCAGGTTAGGCAGATGCTGCTGAATCTTTGTTGGTTAGTCAGTTCCTGAAAGCTAGCTAGTAGTGTGTAAACTTTGTATTTGTTTGTTGCTTACTGCAAATAGGCCTTGGGATTTGGTATTACACTCTGCCAATCCAGACCTAGCAGTAAGACTGGAGTCAGTCGTTTAACCTGCTGGGGTTCTTTTGCTACTCTGTGAACCTAGCAAGTTTGCGGCTGTATTCTCAGACTTGCCTGCCAAAATCCTTTCTCACTGTGCAAGGTGTTCAGGTGTCAGTTTAGTGGCAGTAAGCTGAACCAGTGCACTGCAAGTGAGGACTAGGATTGAGGAGACTCTCCTTGTGTCTATTATTCCATCTCTGACCAAGGAGTTTACTGCCACACCCGTTTGTAACCCTTTAGGGTTTTGCTGTTGCCCTTAGCAACAGCATTTCGGGTTCTCTACGTATTAAATCACTACATCTCGCTTCTTTCCATCTGAGCATTCCTAATACTAGGGAGACATCCAGTTTCTTAGCCTTTGGGCTTCTCTGTTCACTTTGTGTTTATTTTGTTACCCTATCACCTTCTGTGTATGTAATGTCATATTCCCCAGTCTGTCTGTGAGTTCATTTGTTTTGCATCCCTCACCGTTCAGACACCAGTACATTCCTGCTGGCACTGGTGTGCATAACATATTCAGCAGCCTAATACTCCTGTTGAAATTTTGTGGGAATATGGAGCATACCCCTCAAAATACTTTGCAACAGGTGGTCGATCAGGTGCAGGTCCTGACTCGACAATTTAATGATTTGTCCATTAAAATGCACACCTCGCAGGCCGCTGGCGGAGCTCCCGCAGCAGCAGTACCTTCAGGGGTTAAGGAGCCGAAAGTAAATCTCCCGGATCGTTTTTCTGGAGATCGCTCGCAGTTCTTTTGTTTCAAGGAGAGCTGCAAGCTATATTTCCAGCTTAGGCCTCAGTCTTCTGGGTCGGAGATTCAGCGGGTGGGCATAGTGATTTCCTTGCTACAAGGAGACCCACAGGTCTGGGCATATGGGTTGCAGCCTGACTGTCCGTCGCTTAAAAGTGTTGATGCTTTTTTTACGGCACTGGGCATGTTGTATGATGACCCTGGCAAGACTGCCTCAGCCGAGGCTCAGATTTCGATCCTTAAGCAAGGGCGAAGGCCAGTTGAGGTTTATTGTACGGAGTTTCGGAAGTTGGACCATGATACCCAGTGGAATGACCCAGCCCTGAGACACCAGTACCGAAGAGGTCTTTCTAACCAGTTAAAAGACCAACTGGTACAATATCCCTTGCCTGATAGCTTGGATCAGCTCATGCAGTTATCCATTCGGGTGGATAGACGGCTGAGAGAGCGCAGGCTTGAAAGGGAGACCGAGGTTTCCTTCTTTCCCAAGGGAACCTCAGACTCTGAGGAATTTTCCGAGGAGCCTATGCAGATTGGGGCTACCCGCCTCTCCTCGCGTGAGAAGACGCGGAGGAGACAGCAGGGGTTATGTTTGTACTGTGGGAATAAAGGTCATGTGGTAGTATCATGCCCAGAAAAGCCGGAAAACTTCAGGGCCTGAGGGTGATGGGAAATATCCTGTCAGGTCAGAAGTCGGAATTTCTCAAGAAGACTTTTATCATTCCGGTGACCTTGAAGATCCTTGGTCAAACTGTCAAGACTGAGGCCTTTGTGGACAGTGGGGCCGACGGGGTTTTTATGGACCGCCAATTCGCCCTTAAACACTCTGTTCCCTTAGTACCCTTGGCATCGGAAATTGAGATTTGTGGGTTAAACGGGGAACCATTATCCCAGGGTAAAATTACCTCTTGCACTAGCCAGATTTCTTTGTTTATTGGAGCCACACACTCTGAAAAATTGTCCTTTTATGTGACTGTCTGTACTTTTGCCCCATTGGTGTTGGGGTTACCCTGGTTAAGGGCCCACAATCCTCAATTTGACTGGGTCTCTGGGGAGATTCTTAGTTGGGGTACTGATTGTTTCAGGAGTTGCTTGAGCCTTCCAGTCAGGCTTTCGCAGCTAAGTTTGCCAGGATTGCCAGGATGTTATGCAGATTTTGCGGACGTGTTCTCCAAAAGAGTTGCAGAGGTACTACCTCCCCATCGCCCCTATGACTGTGCCATTGATTTGTTGCCGAATGCTAAGCTTCCCAAGAGCAGGTTGTACTCCCTGTCACGTCCTGAGACTCAGGCTATGGCAGAGTACATTCATGAGAACTTGGCTAAGGGATTTATCAGACCTTCACAGTCTCCAGTTGGTTCGGGGTTCTTCTTCGTGGGTAAAAAGGACGGTTCGTTGCGACCCTGCATTGACTTCAGGGAATTGAACCGTATCACGATTAAAAACTCATACCCACTGCCTCTCATTTCGGTCTTGTTTGACCAGCTTCGTACTGCCACCATTTTTTCTAAGATTGACCTACGCGGTGCATACAATCTAATCCGAATAAGAGAGGGGGATGAATGGAAGACTGCCTTTAATACCCACTCAGGGCATTATGAATATTTGGTGATGCCTTTTGGGCTCTGTAATGCCCCGGCAGTCTTCCAGGACTTCATGAACGATGTGCTCAGGGAATATTTGGATAGATTCTTAGTTGTATACTTAGATGACATCCTAATCTTCTCCCATTCCGTGGAGGAACATCGGAAGCATGAACGCTTAGTCCTCCAGAAACTCAGAGACCACCGGCTTGGGGCGAAGCTGGAGAAGTGCGAATTTGAAGTTCAGCAAATCGCATTTCTAGGATATATTATCTCCCCAGAGGGTTTCCAAATGGAGGGTTCCAAGGTACAGGCAGTCCTGGATTGGGTGCAGCCCACTAGTTTGAAGGCGCTTCAGCGTTTTCTGGGCTTTGCGAATTTTTATAGACGATTTATCGCTGGATTTTCGTCTTTAGTGGCGCCCTTGGTGGCACTCACTAAGAAAGGGGCGGATGTTGCTCACTGGTCTTGTGAGGCCAAAGCGGCTTTTGCCCATCTCAAAAGGGCATTTGTCTCGGCCAAGGTGCTGCGACACCCAGATCCAGAGCGTCCTTTTGTGGTGGAGGTGGATGCCTCTGAGATGGGTATTGGGGCAGTGCTCTCTCAGATGGGGGTGTCTGATAATCGCCTTCATCCCTGTGCTTACTTTTCCCGTAAATTTTCGCCTGCCGAGATGAATTATGACGTGGGTAACCGGGAATTGTTGGCTATTAAGGATGCACTCGAGGAGTGGAGACACTGGCTTGAGGGGGCTAAGTTTGTGGTCTCAATTCTCACCGACCATAAGAATTTGGCATATTTAGAGTCAGCGAAGCGCCTCAATGCCAGGCAGGCACGATGGGCTTTGTTTTTCGCTCGCTTTAATTTTTTGATAACATATCGCCCTGGGTCAAAAAACATCAAGGCTGATGCGCTCTCGCTGAGTTTTGCTCCAATCCAGGAGACCACCGAGGAGCCATTGCCCATTGTGTCCCCATCATGTATTAAAGTGGGCATTACCCAGGACCTCTTGTCATTAGTCCTTAGAGCACAGGAGCAGGCTCCTCCAGACCTTCCGGTAGGTCTTTTGTTTGTGCCTCCTAGGTTAAGACAGCGAGTGTTCCTGGAATTCCATGCCAAGAAGTCAAAAGGTCACCCGGGTATTGCCAGAACTCGGGAGTTGCTATCTAGGGCGGTGTGGTGGCCCTCGGTGGCTAGGGATGTGGATCAGTGGGTTCAGGCATGTGACATCTGTGCCCGAAATAAGACTCCTAGAGGGGTTCCTGTTGGCCCATTACATCCACTCTCTATTCCATCTAAGCCATGGACCCACATTTCAATGGATTTTGTGGTGGACTTGCCCAAATCCTCGGGGATGACAGCCATCTGGGTTGTCGTTGACAGGTTTTCGAAGATGGCGCACTTCGTTCCATTGGTTGGGCTGCCATCGGCCAAACGCCTGTCTGAATTATTTATGCTGCATGTTGTGCGCCTCCACGGGTTGCCACTTGATGTGGTCTCTGACCGCGGATCCCAGTTTGTGGCCAAATTCTGGAGGGCATTTTGTTCCGATCTCCAGATTTCTGTCAGCTTGTCTTCAGGCTACCATCCGCAGTCTAATGGGCAGACTGAAAGGGTGAACCAGTCCTTGGAGCAGTTCCTCAGGTGTTATGTCTCCAAGTGTCAGACTGACTGGGTGGCTCATCTGTCCATGGCGGAGTTTGCCTATAACAACGCGGCTCACTCTGCTACAGGGATCTCTCCCTTCCTTTGTGTGTATGGGCCTCATCCTAAGGCCAATTCTTTTGACCCCCTGGATTCCACGCCTGGTGGTTCCTCTGTGGTTTCGGTCCTTAGAGGTATTTGGAGGAAAGTGAAGAAAGCCCTTGTGTCTGTGTCATTAGTGACCAAAAGGGTTTTTGATAAGCGGAAAAAACCCTGCAGCTTCAAATTAGGAGACTTCGTCTGGTTGTCTACCAAGAATTTGAAGTTGAGACAGCCATCTCATAAGTTAGGCCCCCGGTTCATCGGTCCTTATAAGATCACTAGGGTTATCAATCCGGTGGCATTTCAGTTAGATCTACCCCGTTCTTTGGGTATCAATAAAACATTTCATTGTTCCCTTTTAAAACGGGCGATTAGTAATCCTTCTTCCAGTGGAAGACCTTCCCCTCTTCTGATACGTGGCCAGAGGGAGTTTGTTGTTGAAAGGATTCTTGACTCCAAGATGGTTCGGGGTCGGCTGTCATTTTTGGTGCACTGGAAGGGGTATGGCCCGGAGGAGCGGTCGTGGGTGCGCAGTTGTGATCTTCATGCCCCCAGACTGTTACGCTCTTTCTTCTCGCAGTTCCCCGATAAACCCGGTGGTAGGGGTTCTTTGACCCCTCGTCAGAGGGGGGGTACTGTTAGGGTCTCCTGCTCTGTGCTGCCACGTCGTCATGGCAACCGGGAGACAAGTGCTAGCGGAGTAACCTGAGCGTAGCTGATACTCCGGTTCGGGTCTTTTGCTGTGCAGTGGTTACAGGCTCTGTGCACGGCAGGGGATCCGGTGCTGGTTTTTGTGCTCACAGTCTGTGAGGTCTGAGTGGGGCGTGGACAGCACCTGCTATATAAACCCTCTTCTCAGGTTAGGCAGATGCTGCTGAATCTTTGTTGGTTAGTCAGTTCCTGAAAGCTAGCTAGTACTGTGTAAACTTTGTATTTGTTTGTTGCTTACTGCAAATAGGCCTTGGGATTTGGTATTACACTCTGCCAATCCAGACCTAGCAGTAAGACTGGAGTCAGTCGTTTAACCTGCTGGGGTTCTTTTGCTACTCTGTGAACCTAGCAAGTTTGCGGCTGTATTCTCAGACTTGCCTGCCAATATCCTTTCTCACTGTGCAAGGTGTTCAGGTGTCAGTTTAGTGGCAGTAAGCTGAACCAGTGCACTGCAAGTGAGGACTAGGATTGTGGAGACTCTCCTTGTGTCTATTATTCCATCTCTGACCAAGGAGTTTACTGCCACACCCGTTGGTAACCCTTTAGGGTTTTGCTGTTGCCCTTAGCAACAGCATTTCGGGTTCTCTACGTATTAAATCACTACATCTCGCTTCTTTCCATCTGAGCATTCCTAATACTAGGGAGACACCCAGTTTCTTAGCCTTTGGGCTTCTCTGTTCACTTTGTGTTTATTTTGTTACCCTATCACCTTCTGTGTATGTAATGTCATATTCCCCAGTCTGTCTGTGAGTTCATTTGTTTTGCATCCCTCACCGTTCAGACACCAGTACATTCCTGCTGGCACTGGTGTGCATAACATGTATTCATAGACAACCAAGTTTTCCATTCTGACTGGCTCCATGCTCTGCAATGCTGATAAAAATTATCAACTTGGTGTGCACATGCCTGGATAGTTGATTAGCTGAATTGCTTTGAATCACCATACTAATTATTCTGGCAGTTAAAGAATGCAGAATATCCGACATGCTTGGGACCACAAGTATTTCAGATTTTAGAGGTTTCCGTGTTTTTAAATAATTTCATGCAATAATGAGATATCTTGGGGATGGGACCCAAGTCTAAACACAGAATGCATTTATGTGTTGAGGGGATTAGGATTGGGGGGGGGGGAGGAGTAGGGTTAGAGCACTTGCTAAAAAGTGTTAGGATTCTAACAGACAGGATGCTGCTGTCAGTATTCTGACCGCCGTCATCCTTGCTGTCAGGATCCCGCACCCGATCCAGGAAAACTAACTGGCATTTTCAATACAAAAGCAGTAATATTTTTCCATTCGTGTGACCTGATAGCATGTATGCTTGAGAATGTTAGAACAGTAAATATATAATAGAAGGGTACTATTCTGCAATATTTTCACCAACAAATTATGTCTATTATCTCTAAGAAATGTTATTAGGTGGAATAAATATTAGGTCTAAAGACCAATGTTTAATATATATGAACCACTTGCCTGGCATGGTCACACATCAGATGCGAACACACCAGGTTGGGCTTTCCCTGACATGGTTGCATCTGATGCGATCGGTGAGAAAGCTCACTGTGTGGCTGCAGGAAGGAAAGCTTCCTACAAATGCCGCTCTCACCCCCTGCTTTCTGATTCCCTCCCCACCACTGCCTGCCATGCTGCCGACCACTGCTGATCAGTCAGCCTGGCAGAACCCCCCCTAGACACGAGTAGCCGCTGAGGAAATGTAAAAACAAACGGACTCACCTTACCTGAGGAGCTCCTGAGGCTGCAGAGAGGATCACGTGCCAAGTCATGATGTTCCGAACATCGATGGTCATGATGTTCTGACCATCAGTGTTTGTACCAATGTGGGTTTTATTTGTTTAGTTTTTTAAATGGTTTATTTTAAAGACATTTGTATTGGACATAGTTTAAATAAATGTTCTTAACCTAATTTAATCAGCCTTTTTTGTTAAAAAAAAAAAGATATTAGTTACTGGTTAATAAAAGTGAAATTTAAAACAATTTATTTTCTACAAAGAGTGCCACCAAAGTGTTTATTGGTTTTTTTATTTTGCATTAAACCTGCACACTAGCAGGAGGCCTTGATTCATTGTGGATCATATTACATAGGGCATGGTCAGCCCTGACTAGCATAGTAGGTACTTATTTAAAATGTAAAAAGGCTTTTGTGTTTTATATAATGTTTGTGCTAAAATATGTCAACTAATTAATTTAGAAATTAATAATTTTTAGAATATGTGTTTTAAAATTAAAAATGTTGCCATAACTATTGCTGCTTTTGTATGTGTATCAGTATCAAACCATATATATATATATATATATATATATATATATATATATATATATATTATTCCAGATATAAAAACAAGTTTGTTTAACATGATCAACATGCCCCAACATACCATTTTAATTTGCCTTTTCAGTCAGTTGTTAGAATTTGACAGATTTTATATTTCAGGAAATAAAGTCCTTTTTTTAATGATTGGCTGAGTGTCTGTGTGAGGCATGGGATGAGGAAGTTGTTACGGTAATTGCTCATGACTGTTGAACTCAAGGTAATAACACAGAAACATCCTGCATGAGTTAAGTGAAGGATCATAAGTCAGAGCTGCAGTTAGTGGTGAACCACTATGACTGGCTCTGCAAAGGAAATATGAAGTTGTGTTCAGTGTATAGCGATTTCTGTCATCTCATCCAACCATGTGCACTGGAGAATTCACCTATCTAAAATTCTTCAATTTCTTTTTTCAGTACAGACATTGGGGGAAATTCAAATGTTTGAAAAGTCAGTTGGGTGTCTTGTTTTTTCCTGTCTATTAGATAGGAAAAAACAGACTCCCAACTGACTTTTCAAACATTTGAATCTGCCACATTATATACAAGCAACAAGGAGACAATATAATACTTCAAATCTGTTGTAATAGTTCATATCAATGCATCGTGATACATGAAATGGTTTTATGAAACTCAAAAGACTTAACACAGGAGAGGTTTAATAACCTAATTTTATCTCAAGAAGTAGAAGTAATGATAAATATATTACAATATATTAATATTAAAAATATATTAATTTGAATAATTACAGATAAGCATATTATTTAAATTTCTATCAGTTTCAGAATTTTTGGGTAAAAGAAATTAGCTCACAAAAATGAAGCAGAAAATATTCCAATATTACTGACTGGAAAAAAAAATCTGTAAACTGTCAAAATATTGGAACAAATGTAAATAAACATTTCGTGATCCAATAATACTTAAATATAGATTTTATAATACTGCATATTGTCACACAAACGACCCTAAAGAAGATTTCCTTGTCTCTAAAGGTACTACTAAAGGCAAACTGACCTTGTCTGTGTCCAGCATTTATCGGCCACAGGAAATCAGCAGTTCTTTTGCACCTCTACCTGCGTGGGCAAGTAGCTTAAATACTTTTCCCGCCATACTACTAGATTACTAGAAACCTGACTTTCCCACTGCTTGCAATGTGCAAATGTAAGCAGCAGATAAATGCTGATTTCCTGTGGCTGATATTCTCTAGGCACAGGCATCTCTCGCTGCATGGCGTATTGAGGCTAGATGTATGCGGACATATCTAGGCTCAATACGGCACACAAAAGGCAGATGTCGGGCACGAGTGAGCTGACAGGTCCAGACTGTGCTTATTAATTTGATACGCAACACTTGTATATCTGTGTGTGACTGAGTCTGTATATGAAGCACAATGGCATGGAAAAAAAGCAGCGGCTTCTGCATTGTGTCACTTTCTATGCAGATTCATAGACTCTGTCGCATACAGATACAAGTGTCATATATCAAATTAATCAGCAGAGTCTCCTGGTGTGTCCTAGTTGTATTGTGACTAAGGTGTATTTTCTGCAAAAAAATTGTCAGGCACTAGCAGCAAAGAGTGTATGTATGAGGACACCTCTGTAGTAACAAGCATCATGTCCCCCTAATTGCTTAGTTGCACGTCACACAAAATACTGTCTCAGCAAATCTTGCAGCACTACAGTCCCCAGAGTGACAGACAAAAGGTGTTAGTATATTTATTACTGGAATATCTTTTTAAAAAATATATGCATTCATGCGCTCAATAGTATGGCCATCTTAACATATAGGCACACTAGACAACTGCCCAAGAACCAAACAATTTTAGGGGCCTTCGAACGCATGTAGAGAATGCTGCCTAGCCACTCCGATTGTGAATTACTCATCTTGACCCAGACAGTGAATGGCATGGGATCTCAAGAGGGGTTATATTTTTTTATTTTTTATTCTTGTGTATGGGTGGGTAGGGGGGCCAGTGTAATGCTTTGCCCAAGACCTACAATACTGTTAAGATATGCTCTTGCTATATTTTAGAAATCAAAATCTGGGCATGAAGAGCAGGGCAGCCAGCCCCAGCTCTACCACCTGCAGCAGTCCCTAGTTCTTCTCCTGCATGTAAAGCCTGCTCCCGACTGCTCCACTACTCCCACGTCTCACACACACTGTTCTCCCAGAGTATGTCCTAGTACCTGTCGGCTAGCTGGCTCCAAAACAGACACCCCAGAGGCAGCAAAAAGCATGCATCTAACAGTCTGACCCCATGAAACCAAGACATTTGGGTGTCCCGAAGACGCCAGGGCATAGAGCCAAATTCCAGTACATTCCTGGGAAAACCAGGCCGTATAGCAACCCTTGTTAAGACAGCCCTGCTGAACAGCATGCATGTGCAGGATGTCATATCAATGATAGGGTTGGGCTTGAATTGCCGGCGTATGGGATGCCGGCAGTCAAAATACCGACCGTGTCATCCTGAAGGACGGAATCCCGACAAGGAAAGGAAAGTATACTTACCGTACCCTCTGGCCCCCTAACCCTAACCCACTCAGTCTGGGGATTTGATTGCTGGATACACACACAAGGGGGAGATAATCAATTGCTGGAGCACACACAACTGATATAGACTTAATAGCTGGTGACACCCTCTGCCTCCCCAGTCACCCACTGTCACAAGGCCACACCTATTTAGGGAGGCCACATCCCTTCTCAAGGTGTTTTAGGTACTGTGCATACATAGTCATGCCATACATTGTGTAGTTATTAATAATTTGGTCTGCTTTACATTATTTAAAAATCCAAAAACCACAGGTTTCTATTTTTTTATGTAAACCACAAAATCCAATTCAAGGAGCCATCAATCTCACACATAGTCCAGTCTAATTTCACTTTAGTCAAACAAATATTATCTTGCAGATCCCCAAATCTGTTGCTGTTTAACCTACAGTAACAGTGAACGGTTGCAAATAACATGACCAGCGATGGGTGTAGTTTGTTTCTCCGGCACTAGGGAACCCGGCGCCCAGCATACCGGTGCCAGGATCCCGACCGCTGGAATGCCGGCATCGGGGCAAGTGCAAAAGAGCCCCTTGCGGGCACGGTGGTGCGCTACGCGTGCCACGCTTTTTGTTCTCCCTCCAGGGGTGTCGTGGACGGGTGTGGTATGGAGGGTCAACCACACTTAGGTCGACAGTGTCTAGGTCGACCACTTTTGGTCGACAGTAACTAGGTTGACAGGGATTCTAGGTCATGTTCTAGGTCAACAGGTCAAAAGGTTGACGTGAGACCGGATCCCGACCACCGGAATGCCAGAAGCGGGGTGAGCGCAAAAGAGCCCCTTGTGGGCTCAATTCGCTCACCACACTGCGGGCATGGTGGTGCGCTAAGTGCGCCATGCTATTAATTCTCCCTCCAGGGGTGTCGTGGACTGGTGTGGTATGGAGGGTCGACCACTATTGGTTGACAGTAACTAGGTCGACAGGGATTCTAGGTCGACAGGGTCTCTAGGTCGACATGTTCTAGGTCGACAGGTCAAAAGGTCGATGTGAGTTTTCTTATTTTTTATGGTGGTGTTTTCTCCGCACAATGACCCCAATGACTGCACCGTGTCCCCTTGCATGGTCCACTTCACTCGCCATGCTTTGGTCAAGGTGCCTCGCTGTGCTTGCTACAGGTTACTATTCCCAATTGTAGTCCACGTGGATCATTAAGTATGAAAAAGTTCAAAAAAATAAAAAAAATTGAAAAACTCATGTCCACCTTTTGACCTGTCGACTTAGAACATGTCGACCTAGAAATCCTGTTGACCTAGTTACTGTCAATCAATAGTGGTCAACCTAGACATTGTTGACCTAAGTGTGGTCGACCTAGTGACCGGATACCATCGTGGACACCCCAAGAGAGAATACTTGTCTGTATACTGGCGGTTGGGATTCCAGCATTGGTATGGAGAGTGTCAGGATCCCCACATCTGTTATATCAAGTGCCACCCCCAGCGACACTATGGTATGTAGCATTTGTCTTGGTGCACCATCGACTGGATTGTCAAGATAAGCTGCCTGATTAGTGATTAATATATAGTTGGTTTACCCTGCGAAACACTTTATACTGTAGGTCCTGAGAGATATATATATATATATATATATATATATACACCCACACACACACTGTATGTGTATATGTATGTATATATATATATATATATATAATTGCAGTGTAAATATAAAGTAGCCAGTATTTACCATGCACAGAAATAATACAAACTACCCAAATCTAAAGATGTCACCACCAAACCCCTGATTTTACTGGTTCGCATTACCGGAAAGGTGAGCATACATGAAATGCAACTTACCAAAGCTATATATTGCATCAAACTGATGTTATGTATAGTGATAAGTAACAAATGATTTTTTGTTTTGTACATGAATAGACCCCTAAGTGTGAAAAATATATCATAATTTTCTTATGGACTACATCAAGAAGCATAGCGTGGACAGAGCAAGTGGCACTCATACTCTGGGTATTGGCCTGGTGAAGGTAGGGTACCATTGTGGTGGGTTAGATGTGATTTGTTTCCTTTGTTTTTCACAATGTGCATTACATATCCTGCAATTTTTTCCCCATACTTATCAGATAAAGTCGCTGGACTTAAAAAATTGACTAAAATCTGCCTAACTCTTCCCTTATAGTCCCCGCTAACCAACACTCTCTTGTATTCAATATTGCACATTTAATGCCAACAATACTTATCATGAATACACAATGTCCTACATGCCAGATAACCGTTTTGACTGCCATAACAAATGTACTAAGCTTATGGCACATTAGACACCAGGGCCGGGATGTAATGAAGTCCGAGTTCAGCAGCTGTGCAGGATGCCGGACGAACTTGTATGTGTTTTTTCAAGAGGCAATCATGTACAAGGCTAAACCATGCCTTGTACATGATTGCCCTTTAAAAAAACGTCAGAGTTGGCCGGCATCTCATAGGGCCGTTGAACTCAGACTTTATTACATCCCAGCCCAGTTCTGGCACTAAAACATACCTGTGTGTCCCCTTAATAAGTATGACAAATCATAACACAGATCTGTGACTCTTGCTCAGCAAAATGTGTACTTGCTGATATTGCATCTCTACCCTATGGAACATCAAAGTCCAAGTGGGACATTAAGGGTGGGCATGGTGGTACAATTCACATGACAATCCTGGCATCATGCATTGATATCAAGCACTGCTATAATAAGGTCCATTTTGCATTTACTGTGAATTGCATCATCAAGATTTGGACCAGAAGGTCAGTTTATTCTCTTGGGAGTCCAGAAGAGTAGGCATGTATGGTTACAGAGCCAGCCCTAGGCATAGACAGTTTAGGTAAATGCCTAGGGGCTTTTGTAATCTGTGCAGGCTAGACATCTACAGTGCCTTGCTAAAGTATTCACCCTCCCCTTGGCTTTTTACCTATTTTGTTACATTACAACCTGTAATTTTTTTTTTTTTAATCTGAAATGTATGTGATGGATATGCACAAAATAGTTAATAAAGTGAAATGAGAAAAAATTATATAAAAAATTCCACCTGTGAACTCCAGAAGTCCACCTGTGTGCAATCTAGGTGTCACATGATCTGTCAGTATAAACACACCATTTCTGATAGGCCCCAGAGGTTGCAACACCACTAAGCAAGAGGCATCACACCATGAAACCAAACAAACCAGGGACAAACTTGGTGAGAAGTACAAGTCAGGGTTGGGTTATAAAAAAATATCCAATCTATGATGATCCCCCAGAGCACCATCAAATCCATCATCTTCAAATGGAAAGAACATGGGGGTAATTCTGAGTTGATCGCAGCAGGAACTTTGTTAGCCGTTGGGCAAAACCATGTGTACTGCAGGGGAGGCAGATAAAACATGTGCAGAGAGAGTTAGATTTGGGTGTGGTGTATTCAATCTGCAATCTAAATTGCAGTGTAAAAATAAACAGCCAGTATTTACCCTGCACAGAAACAAAATAACCCACCCAAATCTTACTCTCTCTGCACATGTTATATCTATCCCCCCCCCCCCCTGCAGTGCACATGGTTTTGCCCAACTGCTAACAAATTTGATGCTGCGATCAACTCGGAATTACCCCCATGGTACCACAACAAACCTGCCAAGAGATGGCCGGCCACCTAAACTCACAGAAGGGGCAAGGATGGCAATCATCAGAGAGGCAGCACAGAGACCAAAGGTAACCCTGAAGGAACTGCAGAGTTCCAGCAGAGACGGGTGTGGTATGGTATGCCGGCGGTCGGGCTCTCGGCGACCAGCATACCGGCGCCGGGAGCCCTACCGCCGGCTTACCGACAGTGTGGCGAGTGCAAATGAGCCCCTTGCTGGCTCGCTGCGGGCACGGTGGCGCGCTACGCGTGCCACGCTATTTTATTCTCCCTCCAGGGGGTCGTGGACACCCACGAGGGAGAATAAGTGTCGGTATGCCGGCTGTCGGGATTCCGGCGCCGGTATACTGTGCGCCGGGATCCCGACAGCCGACATACTGAAGACCACCCGCAGAGACTGGTGTATCTGCGCATGTGGCCACAATAAGTCGTACACTCCATAGAGCTGGGCTTTATGGAAGAGTGGCCAGAAACTTAGTGTTAAAATTAAGAAGGCACGTTTTGAGTTTGCCAAAAGGCATGTAGAAGACTCCCCAAATGTATGGAGGAAGGTGCTCTGGTCAGATGAGACTAAAATTGAACTTTTCGGCCACCAAGGAAAATGCTGTCTGGCGCAAACCCAACACATCCCATCACCGCAAGAACACCATCCCAACAGTGAAACATGGTGGTGGCAGCATCATGCTGTGGGGATGTTTTTCAGCAGCAGGGTCTGGTTTTGAAGTTTTCTGTTATTTTGTCCTATTTGTCGTTTGCTTCACAATGAAAAAAAAAACATCTTCAAAGTTGTAGCCATGTTCAGTGAATGAAATGATGCAAACCTTCAAACAATCCATTTTAATTCCAGGTTGTGAGGCAACAAAACATAAAAAATGCAAAGGGGGTTGAATACAAGACACTGTAAGCTCTGCCAGCTCCAGATTTCAGAAGTACCGGACTGTCATCAGATGTTAATTGTACAGGCTTCCAGCACTGCTGCAATATTGTCTGCCATATTATATGACAGGCAGCAGCAGCAGCAGCAGAAAGCCTGTACAACCCAGCATCGATCATATAGCACCTGCAGCTTCCATCAGTGTGACATTGGCGTGACCTAAGGTCATGTCAGCGTTATCCACAGCAAGAGCGCTTTGCAGCAGAGACAGGCAGAGCGAAGGCAGAAAAGGTAAGTATTAAAGAGATATGCTGGGGATTTGATTGTTGGAGACACACAAGGGGGAGATAATCTATTGCTGGAAACACACAATTAAGATAGACTTAATAGCTGCTGACACCCTCTGCCTCCCCAGTCACCCACTGTCACAAGGCCACGAATATTTAGTGAGGCCACACCCCTTCTCGAGGTGTTTTAGGTACTGTGTACACATAGTCATCCAAAAACCAGCTCAGATTAAAAACAATTAGTAAACTGGATTTCTGCAGACTTGTAGCTAAAATTATGTCTGCAGAAGGAAAATATTAAATATAGCTTATTTTATACAATTACAATTCTATTATTTATTTACATTGTGCACAAAGTGTCCAGAATTGATGTACATGGTCCAGTAAAATAAACACGCAACTAATAAAATATGTTCAAACCATACAGGGGAAAATCAAACAGTGAGATTTCCATACAAGGGCTGTTATATGATATGTGACTAATATTTATGTTCGTCAGCTTAACTAGCGATGGCGTAACTACAGACCCTGCAGTCACTGAGTGGGCTTGGAGGCGCAGCAGATTCCCATGTGGACTAGCCATCTGCATGTAAATCTGCTAATGTCCCTCCTAAAATGGCTGCGCCTTGGAGGAGACAGATTCTAGAGGTCATACTTGACCTTTAGTTTCTGACTCTCCTGTCCCTGCACAGCGTTGCAGCATCACCCAGAAGTGCTCAGCACTGGTGGCGGCGCCAGCCACAACACGACACCAACACATTTCCCCCCTGGCCATGAGTATGACACCCCCAGAGCATGAAACCCCTGGCAATGAGCATTACATCCAGAGCATGAAACCACTGGCAATGAGCATTACACCCAGAGCATGAAACAACTGGCAATGAACGTTACACCCCTGGCAATGAGCATGACACCCAGAGCATGAAACCCTGGCAATGAGCATGACACCCAGAGCATGAAACCCCTGGCAATGAGCATTATACACAGAGCATGAAACCACTGACAATGAACATGACACCAAGAGCATGAAACCACTGGCAATGAGCAGGTAATTTAAAAGTAATTAGAAGCCTTACTGTGGGGCATAATGGGGCATAATGTGCCAGGGCATTGTGGTGTGTGGCATAATGTACTACAGGCATTACATTGTGTGGCATAATGTATCATGGGCATTGCGGTATGTGGCATAATGTGTCAGGGGCATTGTGGTGTGTGGCATAATGTGTCACAGGCATTACTGTGTGTGGCATACTGTGTCACGGGCATTGTGGTGTGTGGCATAATGTGTCGGTCATTGTGGTGTGTGGCATAATGTGTCAGGGCATTACAGTGTGTGGTATAATGTGTCACAGGCATTACTGTGTGTGGCATAATGTGTCGGATGCTTTGTGGTGTGTGGCATAATGTTTCAGGGGCATTGTGGCATGTGGCATAATGTGTCACAGGCATTACGGAGTGTGGCATAAAGAGCCTAATTCAGACCTGATCGTAGATGTGCTAAATTTAGCACATCTACGATCAGCTTCCCTGACATGCGGGGGGACGCCCAGCACAGGGATAGTCCACCCCGCATGTCAGGCCCTGCCCCGTTGCACAAGTACAAAAGCATTGCATGGCGGTGATGCTTTAGTACTTGAAAAGTAGCTCCCCACCAGCGCCGCTCCTGCGCACTGGCAGGGAGCTATGCGTCGCTGTGCGGGTCGCATCGGCTGCACCCCCCGCATGGTCCGGGCACATCTGCGTTGCCCGGATCGCGCTCCTAAAATGGCGGCCAAACATGGCCGGCCCACGCCCTCCCACCCAGCAAATGCCTCTGCCTGTCAATCGGGCTGTGACGGCAGTCGGCTGTCTGGCATGCGCTGGTGCATGCGCAGTTCAGACCTAATCGGTTGCTGTGCGAAAACGTACAGCACCAATCAGGTCTGAATTGGGCCCAATGTGTCATGGGCATTATGGTGTGTGGCATAATGTGTCACAGGTATTACGGAGTGTGGTATAATGTGTAATGTGTAATGGCATTGCATTGTGTGGCATAATGTGTAAAAGGGCATTACTATAAGAAGGAAAAATTACAAATAATGTAATGGGACAATGTCCGGGTGTGCAGGTTGCAAAACTGGGGTAAAAGGTAGTGTTTTCCTGCAATGCTACGCCCCTTACAGTGAGGCCATGCCCCTTTTTTTTGGAGCGTGCGCAAATTCTTTACTTTTTAAATGGCAATGGTGGGGCCGGAAACTTTTTGGCTTGGGGAGCAAAATTTCTAGTTATGCCACTGACTAGCATAACAACGCTACTTAATTGTTTTAAGCAACAAATATATGTAAGCATGAGTATTTTTAGTCTATAGCTTTATTTGTATTTCTGCATATGACCAGTATTTTAGAATTTCTGTTAGTAGTTAATAATATTATATAATATACTAAGGGGGGATTCAATTAGCCACAGTAATTGGCCACTGGCTAACTGATCCCCTGGAACTATTCAAAAAGCCCCGAAAGCAGCAGGCTGCAGTCAACAGGGACTGTTTTCGGGTCTGAGCAGACCAGAAAAAAAAATCCTGATAAATAGTCAGTTATTGGGTGCCCAAACGATGTTGACACATAGGTCCGGGAACTTATCCCGGATTCTATGGGGGATATTCAAAGACAGGAAAAAACAGATACTAAACAGACTTTTCAAACATTTGAATTCCACCCTATGTGTTAACGCCTGATAACAGGATAAATTACCGGGTGAAAAAAAGGGCTCTAATTGAATTGTCCTGTGGGCATTACAGTCCAATGCTTTTCCACCTTTTTCACACCAGATAAATCACCAGGTCTAACGAACTTTGGGGGTCATTCAGACTCGATCGCACGCTGCACTTTTTCACAGTCGTGCGACCGGGTCAGAACTGCGCATGCGCTGCGGCCGCAATGTGCAGGCGCACCGATACCTGGTGACGGCCGTCGCTGGGCAACAACAAGAACTATGAAGAAAGACCTTGCAGCGGCGATCGCAAGAAGATTGACAGGCAGAAGGCGGATCTGGGCGTCAACTGACCGTTTTTGGGGAGTGGCGAGTTCAACTCAGGTGTGTCGAGGCGTTTGGATGGCGGATGTCTGACGTCAATTCCGGGACCTGACAGGCTGAAGTGATTGCAGTGGGTAAGTAAGTCCAGACCTACTCCTAAACTGCACAAAATGTTTTGGCATAGCTCGGCTGCGCAAGCGAACGCAGCCTTGCTATGCAAAAATACACTCCCCCATAGGCGGCGACTATCTGATCGCACGACAGCTAAAACAGCTACCGTATGATCAACTCGGAATGAGGGCCTTTGTCCCTAATACTGATATGATGGTTAGATCAGGTGTAGGTCTAATTAACATTAATGGTTTATGTGGGTTAGGTATAATATGTCAACATTGACCATGTTGACATTCATCATGCAGGCACTGACGAAATGCAAACATAATAGAATGTCTACATATTGTCTCTGGTGGACCAGCAGTCACTTACATGGTAAAGGCGGCAGCGGTGTATTCAGCAGTGGCATTCAAATCGCATCGC
This sequence comes from Pseudophryne corroboree, assembly GCF_028390025.1. NCBI lineage: Eukaryota > Metazoa > Chordata > Amphibia > Anura > Myobatrachidae > Pseudophryne > Pseudophryne corroboree. Next base: position 477,696,045 of record NC_086447.1, on the reverse strand, counting down.
TGATGTGATAATCAGTTCTGGCTGAGTCATTTGATGCGCTAGCGTTCCGATAAGTACAGTCCCCCTATGCCTTACCTCCCCTAGTACCTTGCCTTCCAGCTAACCCTAATGTCGGCATTCTGACAATGGTGGAGATTCAGAGGTGGACGCAGCAGAGTAGCAGTTATGACTTTTGTCACAGCCGCTACTGCAAAATTATCGAATGGTTCTACCAATGGGCTGTCTATTGAGATGCCTACTGGCTGCAGCTATAATTAACCATGGTATGCACCATCTGACTTCTGAGCAAGCCTCCGTCTACCTCTGAAGCACCCCTAATTTCACATATCGACATTCTGACAATGTGAACATGTTGCCTGTTGACATTTTTACAATATCGACATCATAAGTTGTGGTGTTGACATTATGAATGTTGACATGGTTACTTTTGACCTAATGGCCACATAACATTAATGGATATCCATTTGGCGATATAATAATCTATCCAACCATACTAGTTATCCGTGCCTACTATTATTCTCAGCCACAATACGATTAATCATTGATCTCATGTTTCATTAAGCTGCAATGATAGTTCATATTTTCACCTCTCTCACTTCTCAAATGATTTATCAATATAAGAGAATAAAATATTTTAGACATAATTGTATTTGACTGGATTTTATTCAAAGAATAATGTTTCACACCTTTGATATTCAATACTTTATACTGGTGCAGTGAGGAACAAATTGTGCAACCATAACAAAATAAACAAAATGTTTATAAATCACCAAATATAACAAGAAAACAAAATAGCATAGCAAGCAAGTGTACTTTAATCAGGTCTACTAAATAAAATGATAAGATAATCATGCAAATGAATCTGTGATTTGTGTTGGACTACAGTCTTAACAATCATGATCAATAAAAAGAGTACATTAAGTACAGAAAAATAACTCACGAGCAGGCTGATTGCATATATGAAATAAAAATGTCTGAACAATTTTGATTCTGTATATATGAAAGTATACTTGGCGAAGGCTGTTATGTACATATTTATGATCTAGCAACAACTATATATTTTTTCCTCGACTGTAAACTTCCTTGGTAGGAAGGGTTAATAGCTATTATGCCAGAGTTATAATGGGTGGGCTGGGTTTGGCTGACCGCCAGTCACCATACCGTCCCTGGAATCCCAGTTGTTAGGTGGACAGAAGGGGGGGGGGGGGGGGGGGGGCGAGTGCCACGAAGCCCCTTGCGGGCTAGCTGTGCTCGCCACAGGTTCTATTGCCACTCTATGGGCATCGTGGACACCCAGGAGTGGGAATAGTCCCTGCTGGTCAGCATGCTGACCTGTGAACTGTTAACGGTTTGGGATGCCGGTGTCGGTATAGTGACTGGCACATAACTACATCCTGTTATAATGCGGTATGCTGTGACATGCTCCCATATAAAATTGAATATCTACTGTCAGGGGCATAGTCAGAAAACTGTGGGCCCCACTGCAACATTTTCAAGGGGTCTCTGTCCCAATGCTTTTAGACAGACACCTCTCTGCAGCATTTGTTAAGTTTATGCCACATATGAATGCCCTAGTTCATATTCTGTAAAACAGCAGTGCCTTAGTTATTGTTATGCCACACAGTATTCGCATTTCACATTATGACATAGTGTCTCCAGTTCATATTATGCCTCACTAAAGTGCCCCAGTTCATATTATGCCCCACTATAGTTTCTCCACTTCATATTGTGCCACATTACAGTGCCCCCGTTCATATTATGCTCTCCAGTTCGTTTTACACCACATTACAATGAGCAGGTACAGGGGCATAACTATATATATATATATATATATATATATATATATATTGCAAGCCCCAAGGCAAAAGTTTGTAAGAGCCGCTATGTATCTACCAATGGTAAAAAAATTATGTAACACATGTAACTTTGGGAAGGAATAATAATAATAATAATAATAATTTTATTTATATAGCGCTCTTTCTCCAATAGTACTCAAGGCGCTTAACAGATACATACAGGGGTGTCAGAACATTTATAGGCTGGGGGGGGGGGCAAGATAAAGTTTCTATTTGGCGCCCCTGGGGGCGGAGCCACCAGGGAGAAGGAGGCAATACTATGGGGACGAAAAGGAGGCAGCACCACGGTGGGGTGGAGGCCGCACCATGTAGATGGTGGCCGGGAATCCCACTGACGGAGGTGCTGCGATGGGGGAAGGAGGCGCCTGGGACTGCAGTATTGCACCAGCAAGCACCATTGTGTAGGTGAGGCTGGCCCCCGGGAACTTCGGGGAGCAATAGGGGTATGGAAAAGTGAAGACGGTAACTATGCTCTGGAAAAGGGGCCTGGTCACTCAAAAGGGTACGTACCCTTCAGTGTAATTTACCACACCATTTACCCCTTATACACATTATGCTTCACAATAGTAGTACCCCATATACTGTATAGTGCTGGTGCCCCTTTCACATTATACCACACGGTATGAGCTGAAATTTACATTATAGCACACAGACTGAGCCGAAATTTACATTATAGCACACCGAATGAGCCAAAATTCACATTATAGCCAATGGCATGAGCAGAAATTTACATTATACCACATAGAATGAGCCGGAATTTACATTATAGCACACAAAATGAGCCGAAATTCACATTATAGCACACAGTATGAGCCGAAACTCACATTATAGCACATTGAATGAGCCGAAATTCACATTATAGCACACAGAATGAGCAGAAATTCACATTACAGCACACGGTATGAGCCGAAATTCACATTATACCACACAGTATGAGCCGAAATTCAGGGAGAGTGACAGAGGGTCAGGGAAAGGGACATATGGACAGGGAGAGGGACAGGGAGAGTGACAGCAGGGACATAGTGAGAGAGAAAGGCAGCAGAGTAAAATTACCTATTGAGCAGCGGCGGTGCGGAGGAGGCTGTGGTCTGCGGTGGATGAGGAGGCTGTGGTCAGCGCGGGGCAAAGGAGGCTGTGGGCATTGGCAATGATGCGGAGGAGGAGTCTGTGGGAGTTGGCGGAGGTGCAGAGGAGACTGGGGACGGCTGCAATGCAGCAGAAGAGGAGACAGAGGGCATGTCTCTATATAAAACCTTGTCTCTGTGCCGCACTCCTGGACTATATCCTGATGAAATGGTGTAGACCATGAAATGTTGATAACGCTGAAACTGGTGTCTGAGTGATGTTTTATTATCCAGGAGTGCGGCACAGCGATAAGATTGTAGGAAGCTAACACTATTGTGTATGGCAGTACGGGCACCCGGAGCAGTTTATATACCTATTATCCACCAATGCTACGTTGCACCACTGACTGTCCAGGAGTTGGTGGATGCTTTAGTCCAGGTCTGGGAGGAGATCCCTCAGGAGACCATCCGCCACCTCATCAGGAGCATGCCCAGGCGTTGTAGGGAGGTCATACAGGCACGTGGAGGCCACACACACTACTGAGCCTCATTTTGACTTGTTTTAAGGACATTACATCAAAGTTGGATCAGCCTGTAGTGTGTTTTTCCACTTTAATTTTGAGGGTGACTCCAAATCCAGACCTCCATGGGTTAATAAATTTGATTTCCATTGATAATTTTTGTGTGATTTTGTTCTCAGCACATTCAACTATGTAAAGAACTAAGTATTTAATAAGAATATTTTATTCATTCAGATCTAGGATGTGTTATTTTAGTGTTCCCTTTATTTTTTTGAGCAGTGTACATATATATATATATATATATATATATATACACAGTCCAACAACCGGCACTCACGCTTTTAATCAATAATGCCCAGGTGCTCTCCCAGGTAAAAACCTAGCATATCACTCTCAAAGCAGGTGGCACTCACGGGTCTTCTTAATGAATGGAATGAACAGATCAGGTAGATCAACGTTTCGATTTTATTGCAAAATCGTCATCAGGATCAGATAAATACAACAACAAAGTCAACAGTTTTATAGCTCACCCAAAGTGATATCCACGCCTTCTCGCCATGCCGCCGGGCTCCGGGTGCCCAGCGTCTTCCGGTGACGTTCGCCGCCGCCGGCGTCCACACGCACGTCATCACGTCAGCCCGGCTTCTCGTTACCCGGCAACACAGGAAGGCGGGTAAGCGTCAGTGCACCCAACCACCAATGAGGGTCCTCCGCCACTCCTCCTAGACCTGGTTACGGACCCGGAACACTAGGCGCCATGTGACCCTCACCCCGCCTCTGTGTGATCAGTGCGGCCCGGCATCCCGTAGCCAGCAACCAGGGGGGAGGCAGAAAATGCGGAAGCCCATACATAATAAAAACAATATAACCACAGGGACAATTGGCACAGAGCAATATAGTAGATCATGTCTAATCAAGACAATATCTAAAACTTAGGACACCGAGTGGACTGATTGGTAAATGGTATAAAAGGCAACATTATACTAAATCAGTCCACTCGGTGTCCTAAGTTTTAGATATTGTCTTGATTAGACATGATCTACTATATTGCTCTGTGCCAATTGTCCCTGTGGTTATATTGTTTTTATTATGTATGGGCTTCTGCATTTTCTGCCTCCCCCCTGGTTGCTGGCTACGGGATGCCGGGCCGCACTGATCACACAGAGGCGGGGTGAGGGTCACATGGTGCCTAGTGTTCCGGGTCCGTAACCAGGTCTAGGAGGAGTGGCGGAGGACCCTCATTGGTGGTTGGGTGCACTGACGCTTACCCGCCTTCCTGTGTTGCCGGGTAACGAGAAGCCGGGCTGACGTGATGACGTGCGTGTGGACGCCGGCGGCGGCGAACGTCACCGGAAGACGCTGGGCACCCGGAGCCCGGCGGCATGGCGAGAAGGCGTGGACATCACTTTGGGTGAGCTATAAAACTGTTGACTTTGTTGTTGTATTTATCTGATCCTGATGACGATTTTGCAATAAAATCGAAACGTTGATCTACCTGATCTGTTCATTCCATTCATTAAGAAGACCCGTGAGTGCCACCTGCTTTGAGAGTGATATATATATATATATATATATATAGATATATAAATAAATAATTTATTTTAATGTTATATACATACAGGATATGGACCCCTGGACCCCCCTTACAAATCCTACATTTGCCATTGGAGAGGGGGGGGGGGGAGAGGGAGGGGGAGCAGGCCGGACAGCCTCTTAACTGTGTCAACCCAGCCACAGGTCTCTGCAATGCAGGGACAGCAGGCACTTCTCTCCGTTAGGCCACGCCCCCTAATCACCCGCGAATCGCGGCACTTCGCTGGGGCTGTGAGCCGGCCCTGGTAAGGGGGGGGGGGAGGAGACTTTGCTGGTAAGGGAGGGCGGGCAGCGCTGTTGAACTGAGCCTTGGAGCAGGAAGGGCTGAACACAGCCACATCCTGCTGCTGCTCAGTCCCTGCACGGAGTGGAGGTTGTGATGTGCGGTCTTTCAGCTGACCGCACATCGCTCCTCATGAATATCGACGGCGCCTCTCATATTTTGGGGGGGCGAGCTGCCCCCTTGCCCCCCCAGTTCCGACACCTCTGGATACATAGCATAATATAGTACAGAAAATAATGAAGTACATTTTCATAAAATACAGAAGCATGAAGATACTAAAAGGGACATTATGGAAATGCTTGAGTAAACAGGAAAGTCTTGAGTCTACTTTTGAAGGATTCTATAGTTGGGGCCTCTCGCACTGTGCGGGGAAGTGAGTTCCATAGAGTTGGAGCCGCATGACTAAAAGCTCGACCACCAGATGAATTACGGTAAATTCTAGGTACTGCTAAAAGTCCTTCATCTACAGATCGCAGTAATCGAGTGGGGCAGTATGGGGTCAGAAGCTGTTTTAGGTACCTTGGGCCTCAGTAAGCCAATCCTGAAGATGATTCGCCATCTTACAGGCAGCCAGTGAAGGGAGTAGAGGATGGGTGTTACGTGGCTAGAACGGGGCTGGTTGGTTAACAGCCTGGCAGCTGTGTTTTGCACCAGCTGTAAGCGTTGCAATTCTTTTGCTGGGAGACCAAGGTAGAGGGCATTACAGTAATCTAATCGAGATGATACAAATGCATGTATGACTTTTGGCAGATCATCTGAGGGAATTAAGTGCTTGATTCTCGCTATGTTCCTCAGGTGAAAGAATGAGGATTTGATTGTGGCTGATATCTGATGTTTAAGTGTCAAGCCACCATCCAGGACAACGCCAAGATTCCGCACATGATCACTGGTCTGTAATTCTGAATCCCTGAGTGTAATTCCAGTTGGTTGGCTATGCTGCAGTCTTGTCCTTTGATGTTGCGGTCGTATCATAAGGACCTCTGTTTTCTCCGGGTTCAGTCGCAGCCAACTGGCGCTCATCCACTCCTGTAGCTCAGCTAGACAGCCATTTAGGGTTGCTATTGGGTTATCAGTACCCGGAGCAACGGACAAGTACAATTGTGTATCATCTGCATAGCAGTGGTAGACCAGGCCATGGCGCCTGATTATTTCGCCCAATGGGAGCATGTATACTGCAAAAAGCATGGGGGATAGTATAGAACTTTGTGGAACACCACATGGCAATGGCACTGGTGGTGATGAGTATAATCCAGACGATACTCTCTGTGACCTGCCTGTGAGAAATGATTTGAACCAGCTTAGGACCCTTAGGAAGGTGGGCCCCTCTCAGCTCTGGGCCCCATAACAGCTGCACCTATGGTAGGTATGCCTTTGCCTTCTGTTATAAGATGGCTGCTACTGCATTATTTATAGTGAAGTGTTTTTAGGCTTTTTCTAACCTTCCTCATTTTAAATGTAAAAGGAGCACTGTCTGGATACGCTAAAAGTCTTACAGTTCAGAATATCTGTAGCTTGAGCTGATGGGATCTAGTAAGATTGTAACAGACAGTGCTGGATTTGCAAAAATCTCAAAAAAACTTTTGACGTTATGATTATGGGGTATTGTGTGTAGAATTTTGAGGGAAAAATTTATTCCGTTTTGGAATAAGGCTGTAACATAACAAAATGTGGAAAAAGTGAAGCGCTGTGAATACTTTCCGGGTGCACTGTAACCAACGTTGGGGGCACTGTTGTATATTGTAGTGCTGGGATTTACACATTATACTTTGTAATAGCATCGCTAGCATATCTTAATATCGTATTGCCAATGTTATAGGTAGGGGCCCCTGCAGGTTAGTTGCCCTGTGTGCCCCGCATATCTTAATCCAGCCCTGGTAACAGATGACTACAAGTTGGAATGGTGACTCACAATGTCTGTCTGTATTATTGCTAGGAGACCAATGGTTTTGAATTCATGATTAGCCAAAAGACAATGGGGGTAATTCCAAGTTGATCGCAGCAGGAATTCTGTTAGCAATTGGGCAAAACCATGTGCACTGCAGGGGAGGCAGATATAACATGTGCAGAGAGAGTTAGATTTGGGTGTGGTGTGTTCAATCTGCAATCTAATTTGCAGTGTAAAAATAAAGCAGCCAGTATTTACCCTGCACAGAAATAAAATAACCCACTCAAATCTAACTCTCTCTGCAAATGTTATATCTGCCTCCCCTGCAGTGCACATGGTTTTGCCCAACTGCTAAAAAATTTCCTGCTGCGATCAACTTGGAATTACCCCCAATAAGAAAGTAGTGAGCTGCACAAATTTACCCAGAATTCCTATAGGTGACGTTTAATCCTTCAGTTTTGGTTCTGTGGGTTCATACAACTAGCTAGTGTAGTGAATACCTTGTTACAATAAAGTTTGTTTTGGATTATTGAAAATAAACATGCAATACTTTATCATATTCTCTTTGACTAATGTTTGTGTTTACAATTCATCCATTGAAGATGTAGGTTGGGGAGAGTTTCGGACCATGGAAGCCCTAACAATTTTACTAGATGAATGACCAGGGTTAAAAATAAATCTATTATCTTGAGTTTCCTTTTAACCATGTTTTACTGTATTTACCATGCCCTAACTGTGGCAAGTCTAAATAATCTATTATTTTGATACCTACGTATATAATATACTGGTACCAATCTCCCAGATAAAAATATTTATGTGCTGAATTTCTGCAAAGTACAATTTGTTTTTATTAATCTAGATCCATGTGCTTAAGAGACATACATGTGTTTTTGCAAAGTACGCAGACAATTTGTGCGTCTTTAAATATACTGTCTATCTCTTGTGGGGAAACTGTGTAATAATCCTCATGTGGTAAGTATTTATATGCTCTTTCCTGGTCAGGGTGGATTTCCTCTTACATAGCTCTGAAAAAAGGATTTCCCTAAAACAGACAAAAGTCATATTGCACATTTGGTTTTATTCACTTTGACCTTGACTTGAACTTCTGGAGGGATTTTAATTAGCAAGGGAAGCACTTTTCACAACCACTAATGAGAACAAGTCAGCTACATCCTAATACAATTGCAATAAAACCAATTACCACTTTAAGCAGTACACTGTATCCATATATGAATTATTGCTAATCAGAAGTGAAGTGTAGATTGTATGTTGATTGTAGTTTCATTCAGTTGTAAAGTAAATATCTGCCGCCCTCAAAGGCTTTCACAACATGAAGGAAATTGTCATATTAAAGTTCCGTTTAACTACCTGTAGAATGTGTGTGATTTGTGGTATCAACTTGAAGCATTTGGAAAGCGTATACTGCAGCCTTACACTAACACAGAGCCCACATTTCTGTAAATCCCTAACAGCTGCAGATGATTGGACTGCAACAACATTCTACAATCTGTTATCCGTGGAGAAACATGGAGTACAGGCCCTGGCAGGAGTTCAGAGCATGGTACCCTAGCTGATCTATTATATGGGGAGGAGTGTTTTAAGAAAATAAACATTTTATTAACATTTTTTTTATTCCACTGTAGTCTGTACTATAGTTTTCAAAATTGCATAACCACTTTAAATTGTAACAATTCTCTACAGTTTGGATTGTAATAAGACTATATAATTCTGCAACATAATAAAAAGAAAAATGTGTCACTTATTCCTCATCTATTGTGTGAATAAATGCAAAATGCCATTCTGTAACTAAAGATCAGTGACATCCAACCTTTTTTCTTGGAGTGTCATACTAAAGGAAATTACGGAGAACTACAAATTCATTTTTACTCAGTTATCCTCCATAAACTAGGTAAGGTTTCTTTGCTGAGTAAATCTCTAAGAAACACTAAAACTAATAAAATAACTTGAATTAAACCGTTCAAGGGCCCGTGCCGGGCCAGATAGACAACGGGGCAGAATATTTACAATATAAATAATATATATCACACACATTACTATATGCCAGGTGACGCCAGTCCCGACTCCCCTTCCCCCGTGCAAGCCTGCCCCACCGCCCGTGATCTAATGTATTCTCTATGTCACAGGGGAGTTCAGTTGTGAACCCAGACTGAGCTGAAGTACAGGGCCCTGGCTTGAATTACCATCATAGAATGTAGCAGGTTTGATATAAGATTTATTCATACACAATAGAAGGTTCAACAGGTAGAGGTGGATAAAAGATCAGGAGTAGCAGCAGATAGCTGGGAGAATACAGGCCAGCTACTATATTACATGTAAGTACCTTGCGTAGGGCAACAGCGATGAGCTGGGAGAATGTAGGCCAGCTTTGCAAAACAGGACACTGGAGATGACTGATGAGCAAGGCAGTATACCGGGAATAACCGATGAGTAGTGAAGCACAACCGAACACCGGGATTGTCCGATGAGCAGCGAGGCACAGCAGAACACCGGGATTGACCGATGAGCAGGGCAGGACACCAGGATTGACTGATGAGCAGGGCAGGACACCGGGATTGACCGATGAGCAGGACAAGACACCAGGATTGACCGATGAGTAATGAGGCACAGCCGAACACCGGGATTGACCGATGAGCAGGACAGGACACCGGGATTGACCGATGAGTAATGAGGCACAGCTGAACACCAGGATTGACCGATGAGCAGGACAGGACACCAGGATTGACCGATGAGCAGGGCAGGGCATCGGGATTGACCGATGAGCAATAAGACAGCTACACAGGATAGCTGTTGGAGCCAGGCAGTGCTAAGGATGGAGTTTAGCACTGGAGTCCAGGATAACCAGGAGCAGGTTTGCAGACAGCATACAGCGTATGAACAACAAAGCACTGGCGATTCCACAGTGCTGGGAAACTGGCTTTTATACCCCTGGCTGGACGCTGATTGGCCATGGCAATAAGCTGACGGCAGAGTGGCTCTGGATTGGTTCCAGATCTGTCAGCTGACATGTACTGTCATGGCTGCGACGAGTACTGAGCTTGGAGGGAAACTCAAGCGTTGTGGGACCACATGAAGGCAGTAATGGCCGCAGAGTCAGCGGAGACTGTATCTGGTGACCACTGGAGTCAGAGCGGCATGTAGTATAATGACAACATGGACAATCCAATGATTGCTGTGTAGAGAGACTTGCTGAATTCAGTGTTCACACTATAGATCAGTGATAGAAAGAGGTTTTGGGCTACTAAAATCTTTGCTACGCTCAGGGGCTGGCTGGCAACTTTTAGCCTGGGGGGCAAGTCCAGAGCACTGGCCCATAAGTAATGGCGCCATCTTAAATGGAGGTTTTTTGTTTAAAAAATATTTATTAATAAAAAAACAAAAATTAGGCCTGGTGTAAATTATCCCAAAGATACTTTATTATAAATTTGTCAGTGCGGCCGCGGCTTCAGCAGAGCTGTGTAGTGCAGGAGTGTCCAACCAGTCAGTGGCAAAGAGCCAGAAAAGATCTGTAATCAAGGGTAAGAGCCATATCATGCACGCGCCGAAGGCGCACAAGCAAAAATGGGGGCATGTCACAGTTGTCACAAAGTCACACCCCATTTTTATGCGCACACCTTTCGGTTTGACGCTTGTAGGACTATGACCTAACCCCATTTTTAGTCATGTTGTACAGTGCCACATACAAATAAAGCCCCTGTACAGTGCCACATACATATAAAAAGTTAAAAACACCAAAAAATGGGTGTCTCCACAGTGCCAAATACATATATGCCCCCACAGTGCCAGATACATATATTTCCCCACAGTGCCAGATACATATATGTCCCCACTGCCAGATACACATCTCCCCAGTGCCAGATATGCCCCCAGTGTAAGATACATATGTCCCCCCAGTGCCAGATATGCCCCCAGTGCCAGATATGCCCACACTGTCAGCAATACGTCTCCCCAGTGCCAGATACACATGTCCCCCAGTGCTAGATACACATGTCCCCCCAGTGCCAGATACACATGTCCCCCCAGTGCCAGATATGCCCCCAGTGCCAGATATGCCCCCACTGTCAGCAATACGTCTCCCCAGTGCCAGATATGCCCCCACTGCCAGCTACACATCTCCCCAGTGCCAGATATGCCCCCAGTGCCAGATACATGTCCCCCCCAGTGCCAGATATGCCCCCACTGCCAGATACACCCCCCCCCTAGTGCCAGAAACACATGTCCCCCCAGTGCCAGATACACGTCTCCCTAGTGCCAGATATGCCCCCGTTGTAAGATACACATGTCCCCACACTGCACCCCCCCCAAGTACTGCTCACCACCGCGCTACTGCTCTGCTCAGTCTGCTGCTTGTAGGGGAGGAGAGCGCAACGTGCGTCTCTCCTGTCCCTCAGTCTCCACTCTCCAGCGGTGTTGATTCTCTCTAATTAGGCGCCGGTCCGTGAGCCAATCAGAGTTTGCGGACTGGCAGCTAAGATTTCTGATTGGCTGCCGGTCCGCAAGCTCTGTTTGGCTCCAGGGTCGGCGCAGGGCACTGCAGAATAGGGCAGCGGGAGGCGCCACGGGAGCTTACGTGCCGCATGAGGAGATAGAAAGAGCCACGGGTTGGCCACCGCTGGTGTAGTGGAAGGTGGCGGCATGACCCAGTAGTGTGGCCCGGGGGGCACATGGCACACTGCCCCCGGGCCAGCCCGCCTCTGGCTACGCTGTTTGGACAATTCTGGTTGCATTTGTTGTATTCCCCTGTAAAGATATCTGACATTGTGCTCAGCTGCTGTCTTTTACATTTCAGTTTGAACATACCCCAACCCAAATCTAAAGGCCAGTACTGACGGGAGAGATGTGTGCTGAGCGATCTATCAGTGCCCGCTCAGCACACATCTCTCCCCCCACTCAGCACAGCGTGATGTGTGCTGAGTGAGGGGGACGGATGGGGAGGGGGGCGCTCATTTCACCCAGCGGGGGAAAAAAGCGATGTGCTAGATTGAGTCTGCACGCAGGCCAATCTAGCACCGGCGATAGCGTTGTGCGGGGCTGTGCATCGCTATCACTGTAGGGGGTACACACGGAGAGATCAGTGCTCAACTTCTAAGCAATCTAGTCAGATTGCTTAAATCTCTCTGCATATGTTACATCTGCCCCATCTGCAATGCAACATGAGATTGCCCAATGGTATGCTTTTTTGGTTTGCTAACAAACTTGAATAAGGCCCTGTGTTTGCAAATGCAAATTCCATGTGTGTTATTGTTATAAACATACATGCAAGTGTCAAGTTAACCTTCTCAAGATGGCTACAGATACTCCCCTCATATTTTATGTATCTATGTCCCTTTAAAATGTGTCCAAATATTTGTACACTGTGTCTGTGTATTTGTTCCAAAACAATAGATTTTTTTAATATACATTTATCTTAAAAAAAGACAAAAATTATGTTAACAAATTTTATTGTAACAATATAATTACTGAACAACACAGTTAAAAATTAACCAAACACAATGCTATGGTCATGTAACCATGTTTAATTATGTTCATTTACACTTAACACAAAAATACTCTTTCGCATATTTTTTTTTTTTAAAGTTACAAACAAACCTTTTTCTTTTTATCTCCCCAGCCTGCCCCCAGATAAATCCTGAGCTTCTACATTGAGAGTCTCCTGGCTGTCAAGTACGGGCAAGTACAGATGGTGTAATCATCAAGTCCATCCCAGCTCCCAAGAAACCCCCTGAACACTGTATTGCGGCGTGGCGCTGGACTTCAGACCAGACCCTCCCTACCCCCGACACTGTACAGCGGTTCAGACCTCCTCTCTCTCCCCCCCCCGGGACACTGTACAGCGGCGCGGGCCGCGGCCACGGACTTCAGATCCCGAATCCCCCCCCCCCGGACACTGTACAGCGGCGCGGTCACGGACTTCAGACCCGCCCCCCCTCCCCCCGGCTCACTTACGAGTTCTTGTAGAACCAATTTCTCCGCTGGGCTCCTCTACTCTCGTGCTGCTCAGTCACGTGTGCCGCTATGCAGCGGAGGAGGGCTACACTGTGACTGACAGCGGAGAGGGCGTGAGCTGGTGCTGGTCCCAGCGGCAGCAATCCAATCAGGATGTGCTGACAGCCTGCTGGGGCCGGCTCAGCTTCACATGTGGTGTCCGTACTCTGCAAAAAAATAAAATAAATGGATGGGGTGGGTGAAGCGCGCTGGCGTCACCGTTGTGACGTGCCCCGGCCGCATTCCGGCCGTAAGCGCCGGCAGTGTAACTTGAAACTTTAGAATTTCTTAAAAAATAAAAAATTGCACTGGGCCGCATTACTAGCCGACCTGGGCCGCATGCGGCCCGCGGGCCGCGGGTTGGACAAGCCTGGTGTAATGCTTAGCATTACTGCCTCACGGGTGTAGTAGGGTATGCCGGCGGCCGGGCTCCCGGCGGCCAGCATACCGGCGCCGGAATCCCGACCGCCGGCATACCGACAGCTGGGCAAGCGCAAATGAGCCCCTTGCGGGCTCGCTGCGCTCGCCCCGCTATCTATTCTCCCTCCAGGGGGGTCGTGGACCCCCAAGAGGGAGAAAAAGTGTTGGTATGCCGGCTGTTGGGATTCTGGCGCTGGTATACTGTGCGCCGGGATCCCGACAGCTGGCAAACTGAAGACCACTCTAAACCATGGCTCTACCTGTGCGAAGTTCATCTATTCTCCCCGTACTTGCATGGGTTTCCTCCGGGTACTCTGGTTTCCTCCCACAATTCAAAAATATACTGGTAGGTCAATTGGATCCCAACACAAATTAGTATGAATGTGTGTACATGTGGTAGGGAATATAGGGGGTCATTCCGAGTTGTTCGCTTGTTGCCGATTTTCGCTATGCTGCGATTTGTTGCAAAATGCGCATGTGCAAGGCACGCAGGGCGCATGTGCTTAGTTATTTAACTAAAAACTTAGTAGATTTGCTGTGGATCCAGCGGCACTTCTCAGTCGCACTGCTGATCGGTGAGTGATTGACAGGAAAGGGGCGTTTCTGGGTGGTAACTGAGCGTTTTCCGGGAGTGTGCTAAAAAACGCAGGCGTGTCAGTGAAAAACGCAGGAGTGGCTGGAGAAATGGGGGAGTGGCTGGCCGAACGCAGGGCGTGTTTGTGACGTCAAATCAGGAACTAAACGGACTGAGGTGATCGCAATCTGTGAGAAGGTCTGGAGCTACTCAGAAATTGCAAAGAATTATTTATTAGCAGTTCTTCCAATCTTTCGTTCGCTATTCTGCTAAGCTAAGATACACTACCAGAGGGCGGCGGCCTAGCGTGTGCAATGCTGCTAAAAGCAGCTAGCGAGCGAACAACTCGTAATGAGGGCCATAGATTGTAAGCTCCACTGAAGCAGGGACCGATGTGAATAGCCAAATATTCTCTGTAAAGCGCTGCAGAATATGTGTGCGCTAAATAAATAACTGGTAAAAAATAAATAAAAGTGCGCCTTGCTGGTGAAGTCAAGGGGGTTGTGTGTGGGGTTCATCCTGACGGAATGATTGTTGATGCCTCAGGTAACTGGGAAGGTAATTGAATCAGTAAGTTTAAAATGGTTGCATTTAAGTCCAGGGATGCATTGTTTGAGATTCCATGATGTTTATGACAGTCTGATGGTGGGAAGTGTTCGCCTCCAACATTCTGATGTTTGCCTGATGAAATTGTTGATTATTCTCCATCATGCTCAGGAATATGTAGTGAAAGCTCTTATTGTTGTAGTGAACCTGCCCCATTGTGTTTGCAACTCTGGTCACCACAGTAGTCAGTGCTGAGATGTTTCTGTTGCTCCTGTGGCTGCATTTAGGACCTAATTCAGACCTGACCGCACCTATGCGAATTTGCAGTGCAAAAAGCTTTGTTAACACCGGTCAGCTGCAATCCATTCTCAACTCACTATTGAATTAATTTTCCAGCCTGTGCGTAGCCCAGTGCAAAAAACCCCCCAGGCTGACCGGGCCGGAGCTGACGCCACACACCCTCCTTGAAAACGCTTGGGAATGCATGCATTTTTCCAGACACTGCCAGAAAACGCCCAGTTACCACCCCCAAACGTTCGCTTTCTGTCAATCAATCTGTGTTTGCTTAGCGATAAAAAAAGACGCAGGATTTTTTTCGCAGTTTGGCCTCGGTTCTGCATTTTACGATCCATATACATGCGCAGTCGTTCATTAATTGCCCACTTTGCAATTTCACACAACAGTAAACAGGTCTGAAATAGGCCCTTAATGAGGTCGCTGATTTGCCTCACTTGGTTCTCCAAACATTTTAGTTGTGCAGTTTGATAGTGAGACAATATGGTCCAAAACATTTGTGCTGGATTTTGTGGTGGTGGAGGCGGTGTCAGACTGAGTTGTGGTGGTGGTGTAGGCAGCACTGGTGGCGCTGTGGCTGTCTCAATGGGTTACATACATTATCTCAGCGGGCGGGATACCAGCTGTCAATATCCCGACACCTGCATCCCGCCCACCAGAATGCCAGCAGTGGGGCGAGCGCCCCCTTGTGGTCTCGGTGCTCTCGCCACAGTATCCAGTCCCACTCTATGGACACCCATTAGTGGGAATAGCCCTGTTACGTCCGGCAGTGTCGGCTGTCGGTATTTCAGCACTGGTATTCTGAACACTGGGATCCCGACAGCCAGCATTTTTACTGCATCCTGTCTCAGTGACTGGCATCAAATTTAGCATGTTTCCTCTTCTGTTTCTGGAAGCAAAATATCTGCTGGTTGGAGCTCAGCTTGATCATCCTCTGAAACGAAGGATGAGAATGTGGAAGTATATTGTGCAATGTGAAGTGTTTTGTTAACAGTTTCAAGCACACCTTTAAATAAAAAAAGCAATATTTCAAAATGTTCTTCAGAACCAACAAACTCATTTTCATTAGCTTATACTTTTAAATTTATATACATAAATATGTATAATATTTTTGTTGTTGTTTGTTTGTTTGGGAGCACATCACTACTTTTAAAAAGTATTAATGGAAATGTTTGTAAATTGACATTGTCCTTGTATTCTGTTTAAATGTTTGGGCAAGTCAGCTCCATCATTTAACTTAAAAGAATATGTTTTGCACAAGATTGCCAAATTGCATTTTTATCTTTTTTTTTTTTTCAAAGTGTGTACATTTTTATTTTGGTCAAGTTAGAGCAAAACCATTCACTACTGTGATTGTGTAGTTCTGAAAGTATGTGTGGTGCAATGTTAAAATGTGTTTTTTCCCCCAAAAAAACAGACTCACCAAGAAATTGCGGAGAATGGCGACTTGTTTCTTCAGATGGTGCCAGGATGGTAGTTGGCAGTCAAGATGACACAACTAACAGCCTAGGTCATTTTGCTGAAGGCGCAGAAGGAGGACATTAAAATAGTGGGAAAACATATATTGAAGACCACTAAAAATTGAACAGCAGTCTAAAGAAACACAAATTTAATTTAATTACCAGACTTCTCATCATCACCACCACCACCACACTGTGTGGGTGCTGGTCTACGGAAAATTTCTTCTGAACTGTAAAATTAACAAAGGTCTTTTTACATAAAAATCCTATTATATAAAAAAAACCCCACAAACATGTTCTTTATTAAAATAATAAAAACTGGGACCTAACGGTTTTTTTTTTTAACATGAAATATTGTACATACTGTACATTTTTTACATTGAAGTACCTTGTTTAAAAAACATTGACCATTATATTGCAATGAATAAGAGAGTTATGGTAAAACTTACCTTCCTTAACTCTTTTTCTTCGCAATCCATGGGATCCACAGGGTAAACCTTTGGTATGGCTGGTGTATACCAGGATTGGCACTGAACCATAAAGCTTGTGTCAAAGTCAGAAAAATATCACGCTACACATTGCCATATTTGCACCTCATGCGTGTCCCCGCTGCGCGTGCATGAGCTCTCCCGTGCGTGCGCATACTCGCTGTTGCGTGCACCCGCGGGCGCACGGTATGCGCATTTACGGTAGAGTTTGTATACGTCCAGCGTGCGACTCAATCGTAACATATTTTAACCATATAATGTATTTTGTAGATTATGGTCCCTTTGATAGAATCTGAAAGTTTAGTTAATGTAGCATGTTCATAGACAAAGAGATCCCTCTTTGTTTGATACGAAGGGTCAGACAGGGGTTATACAGTGGTGTTTAGTATCCATCGGAAGAGTATTTAATTAGCAATATTCCGGTGTTGGTTTGAAGCGGATTAATCGCTCGTGCGAATAGTTATGGACATAAGAAGTTTATGAACATTTACTGTATTTGCACTTTATTACCCATGCGGCGGGAAACCTAGTTTCCCACCCACCTGAGCAGTTAGGAATAGTCACAGCCCACCTGTATGAATCAACCTATGACCTTTTGTTATAATGCGAAGACGAATTCCTGTGTCCAATGAACAATAAGAATATAGGGACCATTGTACTGTATTGTGTGTAGTGTATAAAAGGACAAGCCGATCTGGGCCAGCTCTCTATTCTCTTCAACGGTTCTCATCACTGATAATCGGGAGCTGGACATCCAGAAGGCGCATGCGATTGTTTCCCTTTGTGCGTAAGTTTCTCTGCAATCATATTGTCTCTTATTTAATGTTATAAGCCATTCTCTCTCTCCTTCCCCCTTTAAATGTAATTGTATCTTTATTGTATTTTGTGTGTAGTGATTTGGTTAGGTATTTTATGTTATCTTGGTAGTGTATAACTTGTATTGTATTATTCTTTTGCAATTGAACGTTCATTCATTTCCTTAAAAGGCGTTAGACCCTTAGACCGGTATTGTGTGTTCATTATATTGCAGAGGGTAATAGGAGCGTCTCTATCGCTCAAACAGCTTTAGTGTAAACAAGGTTAAGCAGCGTTATATCGCTACAGTGTTTCAGTACAAGGTCTACAGTATAAGAATATCCTTTCTGTGTGTTACATTCAAGGTCTACTGATTGTTATCTCGTGAGCGTCTGCGCCGCTCGTGATCTCCTCGTGGTCTCGAGCGTCCGCTACGCTGATAGCGTAGCATTACGGTAGTCGCTCACCTATAGTGTGCCCGATACCAACAGCGTATTCTCACGAGCGTTTGTGTCGCTCGAGCGGCTCGCTCCCGATACAGCATCCGCTACGCTAAGGGCGTACCCTTACGGTACCTGTGCGCCAATTGCGTACTGTCTCTCTTAACCTCTTTATAGTGTGTTATATAGGATAATATAGGCTTTATCAATTGGCGGCTCGTCCGTCCTTCACATATCTGCACTAGGTAATTTCAGCAGACATTATCGGTCAGCAAAGGGCGGGAGGTAATATTCCTCGTAGTGCTGACCAGATAAGCGCCTGCTTCGCTTAGTAAAGGGTGCTGAAGGAATCCGGAACCGGAGGTAAGAACAATACGCTAGTGTCTTTTAAAACTGTTTTTTTTTCTGTTCTGTCTTGCGTACGCACGCACGCATATATCTGCATTTCTTTTCATTAGTGTATTTTCACATATCACTCTCCTGTTTGCCATTTCACAATTGATAACGTGCTAAGAAAGATTTGTTGCTATTAGTAGTTAAAAAGTAAAAGTAATACATTAAGGGGTAATTTGTAAAGCACGCACACAGCTTTGCCTAAGATACAAGGAGAGACCTGTGTGGTGCTCGGTAGATGAATACAATTAAAGATCATCTACATTGATAAACGTGTTAATTGTATTTCTGTGGACATATCTGGCTGGCATACACGTGTTTCAAACAAAAGGGTGAGACTAGTGTACGCAACACAAAGGCCGACGCACGTAGCGTATATTACGCAACGGAGCGTCCGGGTACGCCCACACAATTCAAATCACACGATAGTATTATTTTTAACAGGCGAAAAGGAGGCAACGCGATAAATAGCGCAAGTCAATTTTAGTGTCCAAAATTTTAAGCTAATAGATCCTTCTCCAATTTGCGACTCATCTGGTCTAGATTGTTTACTGAATGAAAGGAATTTCTGCGCAGAAATAAAAGTAAAGTGTACATGTGGTGAGTGTTTGTATATATAAGTTTTTACAATTTTGGGTTGAACCACAAGAAGTCGAGTTCTCGTGAGGTACATACATGTAAGTGACGTGCATGGTGGCTTGGGAGGCATCCCTTGTTAAACATAAATTTGAGCATTAGAGTATAGCAGACCAGGAGGTCTACTGTAGCACAGACCAGGAGGTCCGGAACAGACCAGGAGGTCTAGGTACAGCAGACTAAGAAGTCCGCTATAGAGCACAACACCAGGAAGGGTTGGTGCGGAACCCATATAGGCCATTAAAGCTCTGGCTGAAGGAATTCGCAGCCGTAATTTTCGATTCCACTGGTCGCTCCGCACATAAGATTAGTTGCTTATGTGCAGAACGATTGTACCGCACGTAATTGTGTGCATTAGTTAGTAACCTGACCAGTACCATTTGCGTACGGAAGGGGTCATAAACGCTATTTGTACACTCTAACGTGATTTGTGTAATTTTTTTTATTTTAAGGGAGGTTCGCTGGTCATTTGGGAACTATCCAACAACCGATACTTGCTGGGGACTGGTAGGTCCAACACGCCCCAGTAAGTAAAGGTTCATAGGGGCCCTAGGTTGGGTACAGCAGCTCTGAATCATTGATTGCAGTACTGGCCAACGTGGGCGAGGAGTGAGTGGAGTACTCGGTAAACTTCGCCGCCGGCCTACCCCGGACATCTTGGTTTTTGTAAGGGTTCGCTGAAGACCCTGATTTGAAGGTCAGAGGTAGTGAAAGCAACACCTGCAAGTATGGGGGCCAGTTGTTCAGGTAGGGGGCGATCAACCTTGGTTCGGGTTGATTTAGTAAACCGACCAATCGGGTCGGCAAGGTATGCACACACAGAGGTTTTATGTGATGAATGGGAAAGGATGACTGTGCATGACGGGGAAAAGTTTCCCCGGGTAGGTAGTTTTAGCCCAGATGTGTTACAAAATCTAAGGAGAAGGATATGTCTCATTAAATCAGCAAAGAGACGGATCAAACATTATGATTGTTTAAAGTTATGGCAAAAGGAAAGTGAAATACAAAGAAACTTAACTTACATATCTGACTCTCATCTTGGGAAGAGAGACATGGCAATGGAGAGGATTATGGTTGCAGAGAATGGCGCAATGGGGTACGATAAAAATGCACTTAGTAACTGTATTAAGAATGAAAGTAACAAATGTAATAATGTTTATGAAAATGAAAGTGTAAAAATTACAAATGTTAACCTGTGCAAGTCGCACCCCATGTTAAACTTCCCTCAGGACTACAAGAAAGAAAGTGAGCCCAGCACGATGTCGGTACCTCTTCCAGAAGCCATCCTACAAGACATCCAGGTGGACGCGACCAAATCGGTAAAGGCAGTAATCAAACCCCCTAACGGAGGGTCAGGTGAGGTCGTGTCCACAGGTACGTACGGTGTTATATATCACGCACAAACAAATGTACCTCATATTGTAAGACCAACACAAGGTGATGTAATTGAATTTAGTCCTGTCAGGGTGATCACAGTCCCCAATGGGAAGACTGACGATCAGGGAAGCATTCCCGTCAAGGACAGTGCAATGCCCTGCCCCTGGTCCCGGACAGAATTAAGGACAATTATGTCTGAATTTCCTGATCCTAGGAAAAATCTAGTCGCATGTCAAAGATTTATTAAAGAACTAGGAAACTCAACAGAACCCACCAACAAAGATTGGCGGACAGTGCTGAGGGCATGTTTGCCCTCCAGTGTTGACCCTGCGAAATTTATTGCTGATTGTAAATTAGACACAGAAGTACCTCAAACGGAGGAACACAATCAGGAATGTATTAAGCAGATCAACCGACAGTTGGGAGTGTATTTCCCTGCCGTTGTCAAGTGGAATGAAATTTTCTCCATAAGACAAAACGAAGGGGAAAGTATTTCCAATTATTTTAATCGAGCACTGCAAGTAATGGCTAGAAACACTGGGATCACGGACATCAAGACAAATGTAAATCATAGAGAAGTAGCAGTATCTGTGTTAATGAATGGTTTAAAGGAGGTGTTGAGAACAAGGGTACAGACCACCAACCCAAACTGGAGAAATATCTCAGTGGCCGCATTAAGAGAGGCCGCTATTGACCATGATTGGAATATCACTAGATACAGGGAGTCACAAAGTGATAAGTTAAGGGCCGCAAGTATACAGGCCCTAACCACAAGACCACTCCAGCATAAGCCCCAAACCCCTGCGAGAAATTCAAATGTGGAAGTCTGTTACAATTGTCTTAAAGAGGGACACTTTGCAAGAGATTGTAGATCAAGAAGTAGACAAAAGTCATATCAACCCCTTAGACAACAACATAACCATGATATCCAAGGAAGCAGGGAAGTACAGGGAAAACGGTTGATGGTGATGAGCATCCGAGCGTTTGAGGAGGCATCAAATCAACCAAGACCTCAGGTCACTGACACTTGGAGGAAGCCCAGGGTTTGTTATCTTTGTAAAAGAGAAGGGCATTATGCCAGTAACTGCAACAGCCCACATAAAGTCAGACCCCCTAGACATGAATATGAGCATGAATATGACACACCAAATTATAATCAGGGATCATATAGGAAGGAGTTTGGGCCGCACCTGTAACATGCAATCAGGAAAGGTGATCATTAGGACTGATGGTAAGCCTGAGGTTATTGTTAACAAATTGGGAGGTCATTCCCTGAAGACACAGGAATGACCGGGTAAAATTTGTAATGTATCTGTGAAATGTTTTCTTTTTCCCCATCTCTGACGGTCATCAGCAGGACTCAAACATTGCATAGCTACTTGGTCTTTGCAGAAGTCTACCAAACCCCAGCATGACCTATCCGCATCAATGTATCCTGGCCAGATACAAAGGGTGGAGTATGGAGGTGCTGTGGGAGGGACTGAGCAAGGATACCATTGGACATGTAGATATGACAGCCTGATGATGAACGGCAGATCTGACAATGTTTTAAAATGTTTGAAAAATGTTTTTTTTTTCCTGTTGTTGTTTATTGTTGGTTTATGTAATATATATGTATATGAATTGTTCTCTCTCTCTTTTTTTTTTTTTTTGGTTTTCTCTCTTCTCACTCATGTTTTCATGTTTTAAAGATGGTATGTCACACATCAGTTAAACAAATGGTGATGCAAGATTTTTGCTCCTTACAGAAAGATCGCTGGTTTGGAAGAAATATTGTATCACCAGAATGTTCGGTTGGAAGACTGAGAGACAGCACCTTTGAGATGACAGCAGAACAAGAAGAACAACAAGACTAGAGAACTAATTATCGTAACAAGTTTCTCTCCCCCTCAAACTGTTTTTCTGTACCCCCATTACAAATTTCTCCTTTTCTCCTCCTGTAAGATGGACTTACCCCAAGAGACTGTGATATGGATTTTCCTGTTGACCATGATGTTGACCAGAGCAGTCTGTTTCGGTGAGAGTACCAGTGAGGTCGAGAAAGGATCCAGAAAGGTTTCTGATGACTGAGACGGAGGTGTAAATTTCCAATAGCAACACAATCACCAAGCAAAGGCGAGTACCGGAAACGATCTAGCAGCCATGTTATTTACTGTTAGCTGAAGAAAATTGCATCTGTGGGCATTGTGACAATGTAGTTGAGGATGGGTGCATCAAGAAATGCCAATCCAGTTTCCATATGGATAGGCATCCATTGAGTGACTATCACTCCCTAGTGAGTAAAGTACTAAATCAGACAGACTGTTGGGTATGCTCTCAAGTACCTCAAGGTCACAGCAAGTCAGGACTAGTACCATTTCCTTTTACGATAGGGGAGGTACTTGAGTTAAGTGGTGGGAGGCCGGTGGACAAGAGGTTTAATATCTCTAGTCCTCCTAGTTTGAAGCTCCACCAATACCATGTGGATAGGTCTTTAGTGTGCTTTAACATTTCCAATCCCCGAAAGCCGGGAAATTGGGAAGTGTCATGGAATAACAAAACCATGACATTCTCACATAGAGCCGACGGATTGCCTACAGATACAGAACTTATACGCCACTTAGCCGGTAGTGGAAGATATTTCCGATATAGGTATACCCTAGGAAGTAGAACCATGAGAGTTGGAGAGGTATCACCAGGATACTGTGCACATATCGTACAAACCGATACGTGTACTAAACAGATAGGAGAATTAGGGTTAGGAAATTTCATATGGAAAATGTGTAATATGGTTATGTCCTACTCCGTCCCATATGTTCTCCCCGATGATGCATATTTCATATGCGGGAGGAAGGCGTATAAGTGGCTTGCCCCAAACTCAGAAGGATTGTGTTATATTGGAAAAGTACTGCCTGAAGTAATGACTGTATCACATACTAAAATGAAAGATATTCACCGCGGTGCCCAAGCTCCTTATACTCACACTCATTACGAGCACATTGTTAAACGCCACCTAATAGAAAGAACAGAGCATCCGGCCTCTGACCTGATCCATGAATCCACCGGGATTCAGGTTCTACTCGCGTTAGACATCACTCGCACCGCCAGAGGAGTGTTGAATTATAAATACATATCAGTGCTTGCAAATTTATTAGACAATATCACTGAAATGTATGACAACACTTTTAGGTATACCGGAAGGGAGCTCCAAGCTTATAAAACAGAACTGGTTCAGCATAGGATGGTTCTTAATTATCTCACAGCAGTGACAGGCGGATATTGTGTCACACTGGCAACGCAGTACGGCGTAAAATGCTGCACTTATATTACGAATAGCACCGAGGACCCGGTCGAGGTCATAGACCAAAAGATGGACGACATTCTCCAATTAAAGTGGGAATTCCGCAGGAGACACAATCTCACCCTTGCTGCTGTGGGTAATGAGCTGACCGGTTGGGTGTCATGGTTGAACCCACGAAATTGGTTCTCTGGTTTAGGAGAATGGGCTCAAGGAATTATAATGGATGTAGGGAAATTTCTTCTGTGTATCTTGGGTGTTGTCATATCGATTGGTTTGATATTCAGATGCGTTCAGGCTTTAACGAAGTGTAAACGAAGTACTAAGGTGATGAGTTTAAGGAGTGAGGACATTATAATTCCAATGGATTTGATTTATGACCCAACGATAGAGACAATGTTGTGATGAAAATGTGATTCCACGGTCCGTTTCTTTCACCCGTTTCTCCTTTGTTTCTCTCCAAGGTAAAAAGACATCCGCTTGGAAGAAGAATTTGACAACCTTTTACACAGACAACTGATGGACTATGCCATAGACCCCCATATCCCTAGTACTTTTAATTTTACGCTAGCCCAACACTTTTTGTAAGTCTATGGACATTGATAAAGCTTTGCTTGCGTTTATTGGCAAAAGCACAAAGAGACTACAGTCAACATGTACATCGAGACAAGACAAGACCTCAATCGGCAAATGTATATTAAACTCACATAGTTTATCACTGCATTTACCATAATTGTTCTTTATCTTCATCTCTACAACCTTCAGGTAATGACACACATAGTCGATAGGGAATACAGGCACAGATATCAGCACTCACATATTCCCCCATTCATGTATCATCAACTAAAATGTGCTCCCCCATTTTGTTGCAACCAAAAGCCGAAAAGAGCTCGGTAAAGTTTGACAGCCCATCCACAGACCCGTACCACGGGATAAGAAGGAATTCAAATGTATACTTCGCAATACCTCGAAGCTTGATTTAAAACACGTACGGCACGATGATACATGACCCCTCAAACATGGATTCATACACACATGCTTCTGCTATCTTACTAGGTCATACCTTTTTTCCTACCTTCTCCTCTCCTCCCCTACCCAACCATAGAAATGTATTTACACATGACATATATTTTTCTCTTTTTGAAATGTTTTAGGAAGTGGCAGTTATTGGTGACTGCCAAAGGGTGGACTGTCAAAGTCAGAAAAATATCACGCTACACATTGCCATATTTGCACCTCATGCGTGTCCCCGCTGCGCGTGCATGAGCTCTCCCGTGCGTGCGCATACTCGCTGTTGCGTGCACCCGCGGGCGCACGGTATGCGCATTTACGGTAGAGTTTGTATACGTCCAGCGTGCGACTCAATCGTAACATATTTTAACCATATAATGTATTTTGTAGATTATGGTCCCTTTGATAGAATCTGAAAGTTTAGTTAATGTAGCATGTTCATAGACAAAGAGATCCCTCTTTGTTTGATACGAAGGGTCAGACAGGGGTTATACAGTGGTGTTTAGTATCCATCGGAAGAGTATTTAATTAGCAATATTCCGGTGTTGGTTTGAAGCGGATTAATCGCTCGTGCGAATAGTTATGGACATAAGAAGTTTATGAACATTTACTGTATTTGCACTTTATTACCCATGCGGCGGGAAACCTAGTTTCCCACCCACCTGAGCAGTTAGGAATAGTCACAGCCCACCTGTATGAATCAACCTATGACCTTTTGTCATAATGCGAAGACGAATTCCTGTGTCCAATGAACAATAAGAATATAGGGACCATTGTACTGTATTGTGTGTAGCGTATAAAAGGACAAGCCGATCTGGGCCAGCTCTCTATTCTCTTCAACGGTTCTCATCACTGATAATCGGGAGCTGGACATCCAGAAGGCGCATGCGATTGTTTCCCTTTGTGCGTAAGTTTCTCTGCAATCATATTGTCTCTTATTTAATGTTATAAGCCATTCTCTCTCTCCTTCCCCCTTTAAATGTAATTGTATCTTTATTGTATTTTATGTGTAGTGATTTGGTTAGGTATTTTATGTTATCTTGGTAGTGTATAACTTGTATTGTATTATTCTTTTGCAATTGAACGTTCATTCATTTCCTTAAAAGGCGTTAGACCCTTAGACCGGTATTGTGTGTTCATTATATTGCAGAGGGTAATAGGAGCGTCTCTATCGCTCAAACAGCTTTAGTGTAAACAAGGTTAAGCAGCGTTATATCGCTACAGTGTTTCAGTACAAGGTCTACAGTACAAGAATATCCTGTGTGTTACATTCAAGGTCTACTGATTGTTATCTCGTGAGCGTCTGCGCCGCTCGTGATCTCCTCGTGGTCTCGAGCGTCCTCTACGCTGATAGCGTAGCATTACGGTAGTCGCTCACCTATAGTGTGCCCGATACCAACAGCGTATTCTCGCGAGCGTTTGTGTCGCTCGAGCGGCTCGCTCCCGATACAGCGTCCGCTACGCTAAGGGGCGTACCCTTACGGTACCTGTGCGCCAATTGCGTACTGTGTCTCTTAACCTCTTTATAGTGTGTTATATAGGATAATATAGGCTTTATAACTTGTGAGCCTCCAAGGATACACTCCCCTCATAACCCGCCCCCCATGCTCAGGCACTTCAGTTTTAGTTAACAAGCCCAAAGCAGGAGCTGGAGAGAGGAGAGAAGGAAGAATGGTACACACAGGAAATCACACTCTCATAGAGAACAGAAGGAAACTGGTGACCATAAAGGTAACCCATTGAAGCTAAGCGTGTCAGGGTGGGCGCCCTGTGGACTTCAAAGAAAAAGAGTTAACAAAGGTAGGTTTTACCATAACTCTTTATTTTCTTCTTTGGGGTCCATGGCCTTCACAGGGATAACCTTGAGATGTCCCAAAGCAGTTGTAAGATGAAGGGAATGCTCCTAAGCTGAAAGGAGGACATTGCGGGCAAAGGTTGCATTCTGAGAGGCAAACGTATCAAAGGTATAGAACATGTGGGCAGAAGAGCATGTAGCAGCCTTGCATAATAGTTCAGCAGACGCTCTATGGCGCGCTGGCCACAAAGGACCCACAGAGCGAGTAGAGTGAGCAGAGACTGTACTTGGAACAGGAATATCAGCCTGTGTGTAAGTCTGTGAGATGGTCATGTGAAGCCAAAGTTTGCTTATTGACAGGCCAGCCCTGCTTGTGGAATCCATAGAGGATTAATAAGGGATCCACTTTCCAAATGGAACTAGTACGGTCCACAAAAATTCTGAGAACACAGACTACATCCAATGAGGCTTCCTCTTGAGAAAAAGGTTCCTGGAAGGCCGGTGCTACAATTGGTCTGTTGATATGGAATTTAGACACTACCTTAGGTAGGTAACCAGGTTTAATCCAAAGGACTATCTGTTCCTGCTTGAATATCAGAAAGGGAGAGCTACAGGAGAAAGCTCCCAAGTCAGAAACTCTTCGGCTGAAGCTATAGCTAGCAGAAAAAGTTTAAGCAGTGAGCCACTTGAGGTCCACCGTTTCCAATGGTTTAAAGGGAGTCCGTTGTAAGGCCCAAAGAACCAAGGACAGATCCCACGGAGGAACCGGAGGAATGAATGGAGGTTGTATTCGGAGTAACCCCTGGAGGAACGTACGCACATCCGGCAAGGGAGGCAGTCTTTTCTGGAACCAGACAGACAAAGCTGAGACCTGTACTTTCAGAGAAGTCAGGCGAAGACCAAGGGCTAAGCCTGCTTGTATAAAGACTAATAGTGGAGGGATGCTGAGAACTTTGGGGTCACAGTGACGATGAGCACACCACTGGAAATAGGAGTGCAATATCCAATCTGTCTTCCTAGCCTGAAGCATAGTTTGAACCACTGCACTGGAGAAACCTTTTTCCCTAAGGAGGGATGTCGCAAGAGCAACACCGTCAAAGACAGGTGAGGCAGGTCTGGATGGAGGCAGAGCCCCTAAGAGAGCAGGTTCTGGATGAAGAGGCAAAGGGAACGGCTCGTCTATGGAGAGATCTTGCAGATCTGTGAACCAATGGCGTCTGGGCAATGCTGGAGCTACCAGTATGCTCATGGCGCCATCCTCCTTGAACTTCCGTAGTACTCTGGGAAGGAGAGACACTGGTGGGAAGACATAGGCTAGATGGAACACCCATGGGACTGTGAGCGTGTCCACCAACCTTACTTCTGGATCTCATGTCCTGGCCCCGTACACTGAAACCTTGTGGTTGTGTATGGAGGCCATGAGATCAATGTCTTGAAGACTATTTCTGTACCAGAATCTAAAGACCTCTGTAGAGACCATTCTCTGGCATGAATATCCTGACAACTGAGAAAGTCCTCTTCCCAATTGAGTACTCCTGGAAAGAATATTGCAGATGCTTGGAAGGTGGAATTCTGCCCAGACAAGAATCAGAGTTACCTCCTGCATCACTGCCACATTTTGAGTGCCTCCCTGTCAATTTATATAGGACACCACACAGTGGCATTATCTGACTGGATTTGAACCGGAGAACCCTGTAGCAGATCCTGAGACATCTGAAGGGCATGGTAAATGGCCCAAAGTTCCAGGACATCGATCGAGATATCCCTTTCTGTTAGCGACCCTGAAAGGTGTGGCTGCCTGTGACAGCTCTCCACCCCTGGAGACTGGCATCCGTGGTGAGGAGTATCAAGGGTGGAATCCAGAAAGGCCTGCACTTGTCCAGGTAGTTGATAAAACTAAATATTTATCTTATAACATACACTATATATGGGTAAGAGACTCAGTACGCAATTGGCGTATGGGGTACCGTAAGGGTACGCACTTTAGCGTTGCAGACGCTTAGCCGTGGTCGAGAAGCACATGCGGTACGCTTGCTCACAGCTAACGTTTGGTGTCGAGCACGCTATGGGCGTCCGACTACCGTAATGCTACGCTACTAGCGTAGCGGACGCTCGTGACCACGAGGGGAACACGAGCGGCCTAGACACTCAGTAAACCTTGTATGCAACACACTGAAAAGATTGAGTTTATACTGTAAACCTTACTACTGAAATACTGTAGCGATATAACGCTGTTTAACCTTGTTAATACAAAAGCTGCTTGAGCGATTGAGACGCTCCGATTACCCTCAGCAATGTAATAAACACACAATACCTTGCTAAGGCTCCAAAACCTTTACTAACAATATTTAGCTATGTAAAAAAGGGGAAAACAGTTAACAGTTCATACACTACAGACTAAGGCCCTCATTCCGAGTTGTTCGCTCGCAAGGCGAATGTAGCAGAGTTACACACGCTAAGCCGCCGCCTACTGGGAGTGAATCTTAGCTTCTTAAAATTGCGACCGACGTACGCGCAATATTGCGATTACAAACGAGTTAGCAGTTTCAGAGTAGCTCCAGACTTACTCTGCCTGTGCGATCATTTCAGTGCTTGTCGTTCCTGGTTGACGTCACAAACACACCCAGCGTTCGCCCAGGCACTCCCACCGTTTCTCCGGCCACTCCTGCGTTTTTTCCGGAAACGGTAGCGTTTTCAGCCACACGCCCCTGAAACGCCGTGTTTCCGCCCAGTAACACCCATTTCCTGTCAATCACATTACGATCGCCGGAGCGAAGAAAAAGCCGTGAGTAAAAATACTTTCATCATAGTAAAGTTACTTGGCGCAGTCGCAGTGCGAACATTGCGCATGCGTACTAAGCGGATTTTCACTGCGATGCGATGAAAAATACCGAGCGAACAACTCGGAATGAGGGCCTAACATCAATATCTAAGCAGAATAACTACACATAAATATACAATAGCGTCACAATCGCAAACAATAACATACAATAAGAGTAAAAGAGAGAACGTGGCAAAATACAAACAGAGAACAAGTTGGTCACAGAGAAGAACTTACACACTGGGAATGATCGCTGCGCAGTCCTGGTACCAGCTCTCTAGTTAGTCAATGATGAAAACCGTTGTGGAGAGAGACTAGCTGGCCCAGACTGGCTGCCTTATATACACTGCGTACAGTACACTACAAAGGGACCTATAATCTCATTGTTCATTGGACACAGGAATGTCTCCCCGCATCATAACAAAAGGTCATAGGTTAGTTTGAACAGGTGGGCTGTGACTATATCGAACTGCTCAGGTGGGAGGGAATCTCAGGATTCCCGCCGCATGGATAATGAACCGCAAATATAGTAAATGTCCAGAAACTTCTAATAGACATAACTATACGCAGGAGCGATTAATCTTTACCTAACCAGCACCGGATTGTTCCTAATAAAATGTTCTTTAGTTAGGTACCAAACACCACTGCTCAAACCCTATCTGACCCTTCGTATCATGCAAAGAGGAATTCCTCTGTCCAGCGACCAGTTACAATAAACAAACTTACAGTTATTATTAAGGGGAACATTACCTATAAAACATACTATTTGGATTTACTATGTAACGATTGAGTCGCCCGCTAGACGCACACAAACTCTACCGTAAATGCACATACCACGCGCTCGAGCGCATGGCCGAGGAGGCGCCGTCACGCAACTGCGAATATGCGCACGCACGGGAGAGAATGTGCATGTGCAGCGGGCAAGCGCATGGGGTGAATATATGGCAACGTGTAGCATGATATTTTTCCGACTTTGACAGTCCACTCTTTGGCAGTCATCAATAACTGCCACTTCCTAAAACAGTTAAAAAAAAAAAAAGTAAAAATATATGTCATTATATAAATACCTTTTTATGATTGGGTAAAGGGAGGAGAGGAGAAGGTGGGAAAAAGGTATGACCTAGTGAGATAGTAGAAGCATGTGTGTATGAATCCATGTTTGAGGGGTCATGTATCATCGTGCCGTACGTGTTTTAAATCAAGCTTCGAGGTATTGCGAAGTATACATTTGAATCCTTCTTATCCCGTATTAAGGGTCTGTGGATGGGCGGTCAAACTTTACCGAGCTCTTTTCGGCTTCTGGTTGCAACAAACGGGGGAGCACATTTAGTTGATGATACATGAATGGGGGGATATGTGAGTGCTGATATTTGTGTCTATATTCCCTATCGACTATGTGTGTCATTACCTGAAGGTTGTAGAAATGAAGATAAGAAACAATCGTTATAAATGCAGTCGTAAACTATGTGAGTTTAAATAAACAGTCGCCGATTGAGGTCTTGTCTGATGTCTTGTCTTGATGTACATGTTGTCTGATGTCTCTCAGTGCTTTTGCTATAAATAGCGAGCAAAAGTTGTTCCATTGTCCATAAAATTACAGTCTCTAAAGTATTGGGCTATCGTAAAAGTTAAAGTCACTAGGGATATTGGGGGTCTGTGGCATAGTCCATCAATGGTCTGTATAAAAGAGGTTGTCAAATTCTTCTTCCAAGCGGATGTCTTTGTACCTTGGAGGAAAACAAAGGAGAAACGGGTGAAAGAAACGGACCGTGGAATCACATTTTCATCACAACATTGTCTCTATCGTTGGGTCATAAATCAAATTAGTTGTTGTCATTACAGTGTCCTCGCTCCTCAGACTCATCACTCTAGTACTACCTTTACACTTCGTTAAAGTCCGAACGCATCTAAATATCAGGCCAACCAATATGACAACTCCCAGAATACACAAGAGAAATTTTCCTACATCCATTATAATACCTTGGGTCCATTCTCCTAAACCAGAGAACCAATTTCGTGGGTTCAACCATGACACCCAACTGGTCAGCTCAATACCCACAGCAGCAAGTGTGAGATTGTGTTTCCTTCGAAACTCCCACTTTAATTGTAAAATGTCATCCATCTTTTGGTCTATGACCTCGGCTGGGTCCTCCGTGCTGTTTGTAATGTACGTGCAGCACTTTATTCCATATTGAGTTGCTAGGGTAACACAATACCCGCCTGTCACAGCTGTGAGGTAATTGAGAATCATCCTATGCTGAACCAGTTCTGTTTTGTAGGCTTGTAACTCTTTCCCAGTGTACCTGAACGTGTCGTCATACATTTCGGTGATACAGGTTGAGTATCCCATATCCAAATATTCCGAAATACGGAATATTCCGAAATACGGAATTTTTTGAGTGAGAGTGCGATAGTGAAACCTTTGTTTTTTGATGCTCAATGTACACAAACTTTGTTTAATACAAAAAGTTATTACAAATATTGTATTAAATGACCTTCAGGCTGTGTGTATAAGGTGTATATGAAACATAAATGAATTGTGTGAATGTACACACACTTTGTTTAATGCACAAAGTTATAAAAAATATTGGCTAAAATGACCTACAGACTGTGTATATAAGGTGTATATGTAACATAAATGCATTCTGTGCTTAGATTTAGGTCCCATCGCCATGATATCTCATTATGGTATACAATTATTCCAAAATACGGAAAAATCCGATATCCAAAGTACTTCTGGTCCCAAGCATTTTGGATAAGGGATACTCAACCTGTATTGTCTAACAAATTTGCAAGCGCAGATATATATTTATAATTTATCACTCCTCTGGCGGTACGAGTGATATCTAACGCGAGTAGGAATTGAATCCCGGTGGATTCATGGATCAGATCAGAGGCTGGATGCTCTGTTCTTTCTATCAGGTGCCGTTTAATGATGTGCTCGTAATGAGTGTGAGTATAAGGAGCTTGGGCACCGCAGTGAATATCTTTCATTTTGTTATGGGTTACAGTCATTACTTCAGGCAGTACTTTTCCAATGTAACACAATCCCTCTGAGTTTGGGGCAAGCCACTTATACGCCTTTCTCCCGCATATGAAATATGCATCATCGGGGAGAACATATGGGACAGAGTATGACATTACCATGTTACAAATTTTCCATGTGAAATCTCCCAACCCTAACTCTCCCATCTGTCTAGTACACGTATCAGGTTGTACGATATGTGCACAGTATCCTGGTGATACTTCTCCAACTCGCATGGTCCTACTTCCTAGAGTGTACCTATACCGGAAAAATCTTCCATGGTCGGCTATCTGGCGTATAAGTTCTGTGTCTATGGGCATTCTGTCGGCTCTGTATGAAAAGGTCATGGTTTGATTACTCCATGACACTTCCCAATTTCCCGGCTTTCGGGGATTGGAAATGTTAAAGCATACTAAGGACCTATCCACATGATACTGGTGGAGCTTCAAACTAGGAGGACTAGAGATATTAAACCTCTTGTCCACCGGCCTCCCACCACTTAACTCAAGTACCTCTCCTACAGTTAAAGGGAATGGTACTAGTCCTGATTTGCTATGACCTTGAGGTACTTGAGAGCATACCCAACAGTCTGTCTGGTTTAACACTCTACCCACTAAGGAGTGATAGTCACTCAATGGATGCCGGTCCATGTGGACATTAAAACTGGACTGACATTTCTTGATGCACCCATCCTCAACTATATTGTCACAATGCCTACAGATGCAGTTCTCTTCAGCTAACAATCCTTCACAATTCCTTCTATTGTCAATGCTACCAGATCGTTTTCTGATACTCGCCTTTACTCGGAGATTATGTTGCTCTTGGAAATTTACGCCTCCATCCTGGTCATCAGAACCCATTCCCGATCCTTCCTCGACCTCCATGGTACTCTCACCGAAACAGACTGCTCTGGTCAACATCATGGTCAACAGGAAAATCCGGATCACAGTCTCTTGGGACAAGTCCATCTTAGAGGAGTGAAAGGAGAAAAATAAGAAGGGGGAAGGGAAATAGGAGGGAGATGGGAACTGGAGAAAATAACAAATGGGGAAAAGAAATCTGGCTCGACAAACGCCTCCGATCTTATTATTCTCAGCGCTCAGGTGTCGTCTCAATCTTCCCTGAACAGACACTCTAGTGATACAACCTCTACCGTCTGTTCTTTATCACAGGACCTCTCTGGGTCAGTGACCTTTTTACAATGAGACGAATGGACCCAAGTCTCTCTCTCGGCAACCTTCAATGCTGTTGTGCTGGTCAATAAGACTTGATATGGTCCTTCCCATCTGTCAATAAGGCAACCTGAGCGTAGAAAATTCCGTATACATAATCCCCAGGTTCAATGTCATGACAATTACTGTCTGGCAAATAAGGAATCACCAACTTTAGATTATCATTCTGATTCCTCAATTGCTTACTCATCTTAACCAAGTACTTTACGGTTACTTCATTGTTACACTTCAAATCATCCTGGGGGTTAATCATAACATGGGGTTGTCGACCAAACAGAATTTCAAAAGGAGACAGATTAAGAGGGGACCTGTGAGTGGTTCTGATGCTGTATAATACGATTGGCAAAGCTTCGGGCCACAACAATCCTGTTTCAGCCATTACCTTGCTTAATTTGTTTTTAATAGTGCTGTTTACTCTTTTCACCTTCGCACTCGCCTGGGGGCGGTACGGAGTGTGCAGCTTACTATTAATTCCCATCAAGTTACACATTGTTTGAAAGACTTCACCTGTAAAATGGGTACCCCCTATCACTCTCAATTATTCTAGGGATACCATACCTGCACACAAATTCCTGCACAATTTTCTTTGCAGTAAACACAGCGGTATTTGTGGCCGCGGGAAATGCTTCAACCCAATTTGAGAACACATCAATACAGACCAATACATACTTTAAATTTCTACAAGGTGGCAATTGTATGAAATCAATTTGTATTACCTGAAAAGGGCCATCTGTCGGAGGGATATGGGATGGCTCTGTCGGTATTGCCTTTCCGATATTCTTCCTCAAGCAGGTGAGACATGTCATCGCTCTTTTACCCGCATGGGAAGAAAATCCTGGGGCGCACCAATAAGCTCTTACCAACTTACACATTCCTTCTTTGCCTAGATGAGTCAGCCCATGTGCCGCTTCCGCTAGACTTGAAAGGTATGCTCTGGGTGCCACTGGCTTACCCTGTCCATCTGTCCAGAGTCCTGAGGACTCCTGGCCATATCCTTTTGACCTCCAAACTGCCTTTTCTTGTGATGAACACAAATTTTGCATTTCATATAATTTCTGTGTGTTTACAGTATCAAATACCATCAGTTGTGTACTGTCTGTTTGTATGGGGTTACCGGCTGCTGATTTAGCAGCTTCGTCTGCTCGGCTGTTACCAAGTGATACCGGGTCTTGGCTATACGTGTGAGCTTTACACTTGATAACAGCCACTCTGTCGGGTTCCTGTATCGCTGTTAGAAGTCTTTTGATGTGGGCTGCATGCGCTACTGGTGTGCCAGCTGCCATCATGAAATTTCTGAGGCGCCATAGGGCCCCGAAATCATGGACTACTCCGAAGGCGTACCTAGAATCTGTATAGATATTGGCTGACTTGCCCTTAGCCAATTCGCATGCTCTGGTTAGGGCAACCAGTTCAGCAACTTGTGCTGAGTGTGGTGGGCCTAGGGGTTTCGCTTCTATGGTACCTTGGTCATCTACGACTGCGTATCCAGTACACAAGTCTCCCGAGTCCGTCTGTCTGTGACAACTACCGTCAGTGTAGAAAGTAAAATCTACATCTTCCAGTGGGTTGTCACTGATGTCAGGCCTTGCCGTGAAATTTTGGGTCAAATATTCCATACAATCATGTGTGTCGCTGTCCTTACTAAATCCTCCTTCACCATCACTCTCATCCTCCACCCTTTGTGGCTGTCCAGGCACACCTGGGAGATATGTTGCAGGATTTAGTGCACTGCATCTCTTT
Organism: Pseudophryne corroboree; assembly: GCF_028390025.1. NCBI lineage: Eukaryota > Metazoa > Chordata > Amphibia > Anura > Myobatrachidae > Pseudophryne > Pseudophryne corroboree. The sequence goes on along the minus strand of NC_086447.1, from coordinate 477,660,516 downwards.
ATAGTAATGTTTACCGGGGCCATCAATGCCAATTCCCATCTTGTAAACCGCGCTGATGAGACGTGTCTGGTTTGGGCAGAATTCAGCAAAGCTGACACTGCATGTGGTGTATGAATTGTGAGGTTGTGTCCTAGCACTACATCTTCGCTTTTACTTACTAGCAATGCTATTGCTGCAACACTTCGCAAGCATGTGGGGAGGGATCGCGCTACCGTGTCTAGCTGAGCACTATAGTAGGCTACCGGCCTGCTGGCATCACCATGCTTCTGGGTTAAGACACCTGCTGCACACCCAGCACTCTCTGTTCCGTACAGTTCAAAGGGTTTTCCATAATCTGGCATACCTAATGCTGGTGCCTGCGTTAGGCACTGTTTAAGTTTCTCAAATGCCATCTCAGACTCGTCTGTGTGCAAAATCCGGTCAGGTTTGTTTGAGGAGACCATCTCCTGCAAAGGCAAGGCTAGTATGGAAAAACCTGGGATCCAGTTACGGCAATACCCACACATTCCTAAAAACGTTCTAATCTGTTGCTGGGTTTGTGGCAGGGTCATGTCACGAATTGCTTGAATTCTATCAGCGGTAAGGTGTCTCAGTCCTTGTGTTAGGCAGTGTCCCAAATACTTCACCCTGGTCTGGCATAATTGTAACTTATCTTTGGAAACCTTGTGTCCTGTGTCTGAAAGATGAAACAGGAGTTGTTTCGTATCTCTCAGGGACGCTTCTAGTGAATCAGAACACAGCAGTAAATTATCCACGTACTGTATTAATACTGATCCACTCTCAGGTTGGAAAGACTGTAAACAATCATGCAAGGCCTGAGAGAAAATACTTGGATTGTCAATGAAACCTTGTGCAATCGAGTCCAGGTGTACTGAACTCCTCTGTATGTAAATGCGAATAAGTATTGACTGTCAGGGTGCAGAGGTACCGAGAAGAAGGCGGAGCAGAGGTCAATCACAGTGAAAAATTTGGCAGTGGGAGGGATTTGCATAAGGATGACAGCTGGATTTGGCTCTACGGGGAATTGACTCTCAACTATTTTGTTGATCCCTCTTAGATCCTGCACTAATCTGTAACCCCTCCCCCCCACTCTTTTTAACAGGGAAGATGGGACTATTGGCAGTGCTGGACGTTCTTACCAGAATGCCCTGTTGTAGCAAGCGCTCTATTACAGGGAAAACTCCTAACTCCACCTCTGGCTTCAGAGGGTATTGTGGGATTTTTGGAGCTATCCTACCATCTTTTACTTGTACAACTACTGGGGCTACGTTTGCCATTAATCCAGTGTCTTGTCCATCCTTGGTCCAAAGTGATTCCGGTATCTGGGAAATCATTTCCTCTACCTTGGACGGACACCTATTTACAACAACAGTGTGGGACATTAATCTTGTTGGGGAGTCTAGCATATCCTGCACTTCATGAGCGTGGTTTTCGGGTATGTCCAAGAACACACCTTCAGGAGTACAATATATGACACATCCCATTTTGCACAGTAAATCTCTCCCTAGGAGATTAGTCGGAGCCGATGCAGCCAGCAGAAAAGAATGCTTGGTATGCAAAGGCCCTATCGTAATCTCTGCAGGTTTGCTTAAAGGGTAGTGCTGTACTACTCCTGTTACTCCCATGGCTGGAATTGTTTAACCAGTGGTTCTCAAGCCCACGGTCGAATTTATCACTGACTTGGCCGCCCCCGTATCTACAAGGAAATTTAGAGATTTACCAGCTACATCAATTGTGACCTCAGGTTCATTTCCAAGGCTCGCAATTAATTTCACTGGCTGCAGACTACAGGTGTGGCCCCACCCCTATTGTATGTGGTGGCCTCCCTGCATTGCGCTGGCAGCTATTACCTGTGAAGGGGGTAAATGGGAACTATCAGAGACTTGCCAGTCTCTTCTTGGGGGATACCTTTTTGTTTCCCCTGCGTGTGGCTCATAACTCCATCTCTGCGGTCCTTGATCCCAATTTCGTGTGTCATGTCGTTGTCTAGGGGGTTGATATGATTTTTGTGCATTTTTCGATCTACAGTCTCATGCAAAATGTCCCTCTTTATGACAGTAATAACAAGTTACCACATTTGACTTACCCACAGGGGTCGGAGACTTATACTGAGGTGGCCTTGTGGTCAGGGCCTGTATACTTACGGCCATTAACTTATCACTCTGCGACTCCCTGTGTCTGGTGATGTTTTGATCATGATCAATAGCGGCCTCTCTCAAAGTAGCCACTGACCAACCTCTCCAACATGGTTGGGTGGTCTGTACCCTCGTCCTCAATACTTCCTTTAAACCATCCATTAACACAGATACTGCTACTTCTCTATGATTCACATTTGTCTTAATGTCTTCTATCCCTGTATACTTAGCCATTTCCTGTAGTGCCCGATGAAAATAATCAGCAGCTGTTTCTCCCTCCTTTTGCTTGATGGAGAAAATTTTGTTCCATTTAGCAACAGCTGGGAAATATACTCCCAGCTGCAAATTTATTCTTTTCACATTATCTTGATTGTACTCCTCAGTAAGGGGTACTTCTTCGTCTAGTCTATAAAACTCGCTGAGTCAACATTGGAGGGTAAACATGCCCTCAGCAATGTCCGCCAGTCTTTGTTATTGGGCTCCACAGTATTTCCTAGCTCTCTAATGTACTTCTGGCTTGCAACTAGATCTTTCCTAGGATCAGGGAATTCAGACACCATTGATCTTTATTCCGTCCGGGAAAAGGCGCAGTGCATGGCGATGTGTCTGACAGGAGTGACTCCTGAAGTGTCAGTTTTCCCATTTGGTACTGCAATTACCCTAACGGGATTAAGTTCAATAACATCATTCTGAGTAGATTCTACAACATGTGGTGTAATGGTTTCAGCATAGTGTACAGTGCCGTACTTACCAGTTGATACGACCTCACCTGTCCCTCCACTAGGGGCCTTTGATACTGCTCTTACTGGTTGGGCCGTGCCCACTGTTGTTTCTGCTATGGTGGCTGCTAGAGAAAGTGCCGATATTGTTGTGGGCTCATCCTCTTGGTCACAATCCTGGGGAAAGTTTAAAACTGGGCACAGCTTGCACGGGTTAGTATTAGCATCAACAATCTTAGTTACATTATTCTTAACATTTATACAGTTACTAAGTGCATGTTTATCATACACCAGTGTGTCATTCTCTGTAACCACTTTCTCTCCCGTTATGTATGGTGGTGGTGGCGCGGTGGCTATCAGTTTCCTGATAGGGTTAGATCCAGCCGCTTGAGCCAATCCTCTTTGTATTTCACCTTCCTGTTGCGATAACTGTAAATAATCATAATGTTTGATCCGTCTCTTTGCAGATTTAATGAGACATATCCTTCTCCTTAGATTTTGTAACACCTCGGGACTAAAACTGCCTACCCGTGGGAACTTTTCCCCGTCATGCACAGTCATTCTTTCCCATTCATCGCACAAAACCTCTGTGTGTGAACCGTATTTCTCACACATGATATACCTTGCCGACCCGATTGGTCGGTTTACTAAGTCAACCTGAACCGAGGTTGATCGCCCCCTACCTGAACAACTGGCCCCCATCTTTGCAGGTGTTGCTTTCACTACCTCTGACTTTCAAATCAGGGTCTTCAGCGAACCCTTACAAAAACCAAGATGTCCGGGGTAGGCCGGCGGCGGAAGTTTACCGAGTACCTCCACTCACTCGCCCACGTCGACCAATACGCCCACACACTGCCTTAGCGCTGGCGTACTCAACCTAGGGCCCCTGCGACCTGAACCTCTATTTACTGGAACAAGTGGGTGTGATCCGAAGAGCACTTAACCCTTCCCAGTAACTATTGGTTGTTAGAGAATTCCCGAGTGACCAGCGAACCTCCCTTAAAATAAAAAAAAATTACACAAATCACGTTAGAATGTACAAATAGCGTTTATGACCCCTATAGCGTACGCAAATGGTACTGGGTCAAGTTACTAACTAATGCACACAATTACATGCGGTACAATCGTTCTGCACATAAGCAACTAATCTTATGTGCGGAACGACCAGTGGAATCGAAGCTTAATGGCCTATATGGGTACGGCACCAACCCTTCCTGGTGTTGTGCTTCTTTACTCTTTATCTATAGCGGACTTCCTAGTCTGCTGTACCTGGACCTCCTGGTCCGTGACCTCCTGGTCTGTGCTACAGTAGACCTCCTGGTCTGCTATACTCTAATGCTCTTCTTTTAATATGTTTAACAAGGGATGCCTCCCAAGCCACCGTGCCGTCACTTACACGTATGTACCTCACGAGAACTCAATGATTTTCTGTGGTTCCACCCAAAAATTAGAAACTTATATATATGTATACACACACTTTCACCTCATATACTCTTTACTTTCGTTTCTGCGCAGAAATCCCTTTCATTCAGTATCGCAGGCTAATCCAGAGGAGTTGCAACTAGAGAAGGATCTATTAGCTTAAAATTTTGGACACTGAGATTGATTTGCGCTATTATCGCGTTGCCTCCGTATCGCCTGCTAAAACAATACTATCGTGTGATTTGTATTATGTGGGCGTACCCAGATGCTTCCGTTGCGTAATATACGCTCCGTGCGTCGGCCCTCGTTAGTCCCGCCCTTTGTTAGAGACACGTGTACGCAAGCCAGGTATATCCACAGAAACACAACAAACACGTTTATATCAATGTAGATGATTTTTTAACTGTAATCATCTACCGAGCACCACACAGATCTTTCCTTGTATCTTTAGGTAAAGCCGCGTGCGTGTTTTACAATTTACTCCTTAACGTATTAATATTACTTTAAACTACCAATAGCAACAAATCTTTCTCAGCACGTTATCAATTATAAATGGCAAGCAGGAAGGTGAGATGTGAAAATTACACAAATGAAAAGAAATGCAGGTGTGTGCGTGTGTTGCGTACGCAAAACAGAGATAAAGTTTTAAAAGACAATAGCGTTTTGTTCTTACCTTCCGGTTCCGGATTCCACCAGCATTCCTACAGCGTAGCGATGCAGACGCTTATCTAGTCAGCACTACTGTATCCCTCACCACCAATACGGATACGAAGGGATACTGCCTTCCCGCCCTTGCTGACAGATAAAGTCTGTGTTCGCTAGTGCGGATATGTGGAGGACGGACGAGCCGCCAATTGATAAAACTAAATAAAACTAAATATTTATCTTATAACATACACTATTTATGGGTAAGAGACTCAGTACGCAATTGGCGTATGGGGTACCGTAAGGGTACGCACTTTAGCGTTGCAGACGCTTAGCCGTGGTCGAGACGCACATGCGGTACGCTCGCTCACAGCTAACGCTTGGTGTCGAGCACGCTACGGGCGTCCGACTACCGTAATGCTACGCTACTAGCGTAGCGGACGCTCGTGACCATGAGGGGAACACGAGCAGCCTAGACGCTCACGGGATGACACTCAGTAAACCTTGTATGCAACACACTGAAAGATTGAGTTTATACTGTAAACCTTACTACTGAAATACTGTAGCGATATAACGCTGTTTAACCTTGTTAATACAAAAGCTGCTTGAGCGATTGAGACGCTCCGATTACCCTCAGCAATGTAATAAACACACAATACCTTGCTAAGGCTCCAAAACCTTTACTAACAATATTTAGCTATGTAAAAAAGGGGAAAACAGTTAACAGTTCATACACTACAGACTAACATCAATATTTAAGCAGAATAACTACACATAAATATACAATAGCGTCACAATCGCAAACAATAACATACAATGAGAAAGAGTAAAAGAGAGAACGTGGCAAAATACAAACAGAGAACAAGTTGGTCACAGAGAAGAACTTACACACTGGGAATGATCGCTGCGCAGTCCTGGTACCAGCTCTCTAGTTAGTCAATGATGAAAACCGTTGTGGAGAGAGACTAGCTGGCCCAGACTGGCTGCCTTATATACACTGCGTACAGTACACTACAAAGGGACCTATAATCTCATTGTTCATTGGACACAGGAATGTCTCCCCGCATCATAACAAAAGGTCATAGGTTAGTTTGAACAGGTGGGCCGTGACTATATCGAACTGCTCAGGTGGGAGGGAATCTCAGGATTCCCGCCGCATGGATAATGAACCGCAAATATAGTAAATGTCCAGAAACTACTAATAGACATAACTATACGCAGGAGCGATTAATCTTTACCTAACCAGCACCGGATTGTTTCTAATAAAATGTTCTTTAGTTAGGTACCAAACACCACTGCTCAAACCCTATCTGATCCTTCGTATCATGCAAAGAGGAATTCCTCTGTCCAGCGACCAGTTACAATAAACAAACTTACAGTTATTATTAAGGGGAACATTACCTATAAAACATACTATTTGGTTTAACTATGTAACGATTGAGTCGCCCGCTAGACGCACACAAACTCTACCGTAAATGCACATACCACACGCTCGAGTGCATGGCAGAGGAGGCGCCGTCACACAACTGCGAATATGCGCACGCACGGGAGAGAATGTGCATGTGCAGCGGGCAAGCGCATGGGGTGAATATATGGCAACGTGTAGCATGATATTTTTCCGACTTTGATATAGTCCACGTGCAGTAACCATAAGAGAGAGACGCTCAAATTAACTGAGGCAGTATCATGGTCTGGGATTGATCTGTGATAGTAACCCATTCCATTTGGTGAGTATTAGGTGCTGTAGAGGCCTGGAGTGAAAATGGGCATATTCCACCATGTCAAGGACTGATACCATGAAGCCCAGGGTGTGCATTGCCGAATGGACTGAGACCCATGGACTGTGAAGTAGGTTGTGGATCCTGAGGCAGGAAGATGCATTGTACTTTGGCGCCCAGTAGTGCTCTGAGGTGCAGCATCCACTGAGATGAGTGAGGACTTGGCCCAGTTGATTATCCATTCATGATTTTGGAGGAATGACATCTTCAGCCATAGGCAACATTCCAGCACTACTGGATACTATGCCTGAAGAAGGAGGTTATCCAAGTAGGGTAGTTAAAGATGCCCATGGGGGTTCCTGCACAAGTGTTGAGGTGCTGGGAGGCACAAGACAGGCTGTGCACTGACCATCCTGTGACAAATCCTAAGGTAAAACCTCCATGTTACAGGTTTTACATGCTACCAAATTAGAAGCCCCTGTCTGCTTGGTCTTACTTATGTTAGACATAGGAGTAAGGAATGTTTACACACAAAATGGCAATGTGCAGCATGCAACAGGAACAGTATGTGACCATGTCTGCACACAAATATACAATATACAGTAAAGTGTGGAAAATTCAACCCAAAACATACCAGTTTTCAAGGGTTATTGAGAAAGAAAGAAAAGGGAAAGCAATAAACATGTACAGTGAAGAGATGTGAAAACATGCAGAACATGCAAGGAAGATAATTAAATTTAAGGAAGATAATTAAATTTAACTGCAGAAGAGCACAGGATATCAATTACCTTGCTCTGTGGAAGAGACTGGGAGGTGGCCATTTTTCCTGGTGCTGTAGACTCTGACACTGTGTCAGAGTCTCTAGTGCTCAAAGCGCGAACAGCTTTGCCAGCTACGGGAGAGGAGGGGGTCCATACACAGAGGACACCAGAAAGGTAAGTATACAAAAAATGGGTGCAGTGTGTGCAGTGTGGCCCCCTCTGGACCCAGAGGCCCGTGTGAACAGCACACACTGCACCCAATTATAGAAACGCCACTGACCACTATATACCTCTATACAGGGAGATCCAGGAGACCTGCAGAGCTCAGATATGGCTGCCCAGCATCTCTATGTGAAGGAGGATGAGGGAGCAGCCACCCAGGGCGGGAAGACCGCAGTGGAATGGTGCCCTGGGCTGGTGGAGGGGCCACTGAGGAAGCGTCGTCCTCCCCTATGCGGAATGTCACCACCTGTTCTCCTGGCCAGCAATGGTCCCCAGCGCCAGTATACATAACAGCCCTGGTGGTCTAGTGTGGCCGAGGGAACACTTAATGGTCCGGGAGCACATCAGCTCCGCCGCCCGTCTCCCGTAACCTGCAGTATATAGACTGCACTTCAAGCGGGAACCCGCCTTACCTGTCCACCAAGCGGGAACTTGCCTTACCTATCCCCAGCGTTATCTGGTTGCAGTCCTGCTAGTGGATGGTGTTTAGCCAGGGGTACTGTCTAAATTACGCACCCAGTTGTGGTGTCACGGCCTGGTGGGGGTGCTGAAGAATCAACGCTGGCTTCCTGTGCACTGCCAGTTGCGAATTGTTCAAAGGAAAAAAAAACATATATCATTTAAAAAGTAAAATTTTGGGCTGCAGTGTGCGGCCCTTGTTCAGTGTGACCAGCTCCTGCTGGCACAAAAAAAAAACTGAAGTGCCTGAGCATGGGGGCAGGGTATGAGGGGAGAGGAGCCCCAATGCATCTTGGAAGGCTCACAAGCTTTATTGTTCGGTGACAATCCTGGTCTCCACCAACTATACCCAAAGTTAACCCTGTGGGGACTACGGATCCCGAAAAAGGAAACTTGTTTATGGGGTCACAATATAGACAATTCTTAAAATAACAGTAATGTTCAGCAACAAAAGGACTGCTGTTTAACGTGTTTATACATTACATAAATGGTGTAAAGTACACTTCCAATTTTTTCTAAGTACATATTAAACTACAAAAAAATACAATAATGACACAATTTCTTTTATTAAGTGTAAAGACTACCATACACACCCATGTTTACAAAAAAAAAAACCCAAACCCTCACTGCATTGAAAAGCCATCTAAATGTTGTCTAAGTAACTATTACAAGAATAAAACTAAAACAACAGGCAGGAGACAATATGAATAAACATTAAAATGTTCACACCATATCAATACATTTTTAAAAGTTTGATTAAAAATTTAATTCGACTTACCAGGTCACTTAGGCTCATCTGTGTTGAGGACATTAGCTCGCCAAATCACCTCTGGAGGATGAGGATCTGCCAGGCCACTTCCTCTTAGGCCATCTTACTGTTCACCCAGGGTCAGACAGCCGCTTCTTGCAGTACACAGAATAGAAGGGTAACAGTGCGCTGCTGACAGCTGCTAGTCGGGTGTCGCTAAATAGAGGTATCTCCACCCTCCAAATCAAACAGACAAATACAAACGTATAGGATACCACTGAACCAGTGCTGTGTAGAGGTCAATATAGTCGTTTTTCTTGTAGTCTCCTTCTTTTAACTCAATATGAACCGAAAAAAGAAAGAGATATGCAGGACATAGGGGGTGATTCCGAGTTGTTCGCTCGCTAGCTGCTTTTAGCAGCATTGCACACGCTAAGCCGCCGCCTACTGGGAGTGTATCTTAGCATGGCAGAATTGCTAACGAAAGCTTCGCTAATTTTCTCGTAACGATTACCCCGCAGTTTCTGAGTAGCTCCAGACTTACTCAGCCATTGCGACCAGCTCAGTCCTTTTCGTTCCTGGTTTGACGTCACAAACACACCCAGCGTTCGCCCCAGCCACTCCCCCGTTTCTCCAGCCACTCCTGCGTTTTGCAACTCGAACGCCTGCGTTTTTCCGCACACTTCCATAAAACGGCCAGTTTTTGCCCAGAAACACCCACTTCCTGTCAACCACACTAGGATCAGCATAGCGATGAAAAAGCTTTGTTATGCCGTGAGTAAAATACCTAACTTTTGTGTAAAATAACTGAGCGCATGCGCTCTGCGAACCTTTCGCATGCGCAGTAAGCGACTAATCGCAGTATAGCGAAAATCGGCAACGAGCTAACAACCCCCATAGTGTAGTACCTTAAGTTAAAAATGTAATCACACATAGTCACAATACATAAAAACAACATATGCTGAATCAATGTATAACATCGTGGAATAAACCATTAGCAGTCAACTTGGTCATACAGCGTGTGCTCTTTGACATTCATTAGTGGACTGAATCCTGTACAGGTAAGGACCCATTGTCCTTACCTGTACAGTGGTTTATTCCATGATGTCATACATTGATTCAGCATATATTGTTTTTATGTATTTTATGTATTGTGACTATGTGTGATTAAATTTTTAACTTAAGATACTACACTATGTCCTGCATATCTATTTCTTTTTTCGGTTCATATTGAGTTAAAAGAAAGAGACTACAAGAAAAATGACCATATTGACCTCTACACAGCGATGGTTCAGTGGTATCCTATACCTTTGTATTTAGCCGCTTCTTGCAGGTCTCCTCATTCCTGCAGACAAGCCCCTCAGAATTGACGGCTAACGCCACCTTCTCCCAGATGGCATTCTTGTGCAATATGGAGACACGGCAGCTTCACGGCTGAACAGCAGATGGTGGTGCTTCATAACTTCCTGCACCAGGGCCACATTTTCTGCAACTGTGAACTTCTGGCAGTATGGAAACTGGTGATGGGAAAGAGTCAGAGAGCTGGGGGAGTCAGGACACAGAGACTTCAGCTGGGGATGGGACAGAGAGCCATTCAGAAAGCTGGCGAAGTCAAGACACAGGGACTGGGGATGGGACAAACAGCCAACTCTGAAAGGTTTGGGGAGTCAGTATACAGCCTGTGATGGGACAGAGAGACAGAGAACTGGGGAGTCAAAGCACACACAGACTTGGGTTGGGACAGAGAGCTGGGGGAGCAAAGACACAGAGACTGATTATAGAACACAGATAGTCAGAGCATATTGAAATTGATGTAAGTAGCAAAAGGGAAAAGTATGTAAGTAACATAAGGGAAAATACTTATGATGGGGCGGAGAGTTTAGAAGGACTAAATGGGTGGATCAGAAGGAATAGTAAGTATGATGGGGAGGAGAGGGAGTGAGGAGAAGAACTGACAGTAAGAGTAACTCTAGGGAGGCACTTGTAAACCATGATAGGATACCCTTAAAAAAAACAAATGGACAAGGGAAACACTAAGCTAAAATGTATGCTTGCGAACGCAAGAAGCCTATAAGGTAAAATGGGGGAATTGGAATTGTTAGCATCAAAGCCTCAGTATGATATTATAGGTATTATGGAAACATGGTGGGATGACTCACGATTGGGTTGGAAACTTGGAGGGGTATTCTCTTTCCAGAAGGGACAGGGCTAACAAAACAGAAGGAGGTGTGTGTCTTTATGTTAAACCATCTCTTAAACAATAGTTAAAGGAGGGTATTTACGAGGGGACTGGAGATAATGTGGAGTCACTATGGGTTGAAATCTCAAGTGGGGGTATTGATGCAAAAAGACTAGTCATAGGTCTGTGCTACAAACCAAAAAGAAAATACAGACAGCGCTAGCAGATTCCTTATTAAGAATATTTCTTTCTTTCTTTATTTTTATTTTATGTCAACTTTTATATAAAAGAATATAAAAAATAATTTCCTTTTCTTACCCCCACTACATTTATTTAGAAATATTCATATGTAGAAAAGCATGGCGATATTATACATAAAACAGTAGTAACACATACAACTTTGTGCTCCTATTCTGTGGAATAGTTCAGCTGGATACAATTAGCTCACACTGTTAGACTGCAGTGTTACAAAGTGTCCAAATCTCCGTTCAGATGATTAATTGCTCTGTCAACTCCAAACCCAAGCAGATGTAAATACTTTAACAATCCGTAGCAGAGCAGTTGTTACAAAGTCTCTTACTCAGAGTATGGACTAGTATTCAAATACCCATATTGCTTGAAACACACTGAAATTGCTCCCAGACTGCTTATATTCGAATGCACAGTCTCAATGATTTTCCTCTCACTTTGTGAGTATAATAATGTCGTTCACAGGAACAGTTATCTAGTTGTTAATTAACGGATTCGATCTGCAGAGATATAAATGTTTTTCTCAAGGCAGCAAGATTATTCAAGAGTCTCAGCAATTCAGTTTAAACATGGCCATGTTTCTATAGATATTATTACCACATTTCCTCCTGGGTTCGGTTCCTGTATACTCCCGGCTCTGGTGCTCAATTACCATTCATGTAAGCCTTATCCGGAGAACTTCAACGTTTTATCCCAGCGTGAGGAGGCAAACTTGTGGCGTGCTGATTTACAGGTAAGTAAGGTCAAATGAGATGCGTTTCTCCGCCTATAGACATCGGCGGCTTCCTCACTCGATTCGACTGAGGAAGCCGCCGATGTCTATAGGCGGAGAAACGCGTCTCATTTGACCTTACTTACCTGTAAATCAGCACGCCACAAGTTTGCCTCATCACGCTGGGATAAAACGTTGAAGTTCTCCGGATAAGGCTTACATGAATGGTAATTGAGCACCAGAGCCGGGAGTATACAGGAACGGAACCCAGGAGGAAATGTGGTAATAATATCTATAGAAACATGGCCATGTTTAAACTGAATTGCTGAGACTCTTGAATAATCTTGCTGCTTTGAGAAAGGCATTTATATCTCTGCAGATCGAATCAGTTAATTAACAACTAGATAACGGTTGCTGTGAACGACATTATTGATACTCTCAAAGTGAGAGGAAAATCATTGAGACTGTGCATTCGAATATAAGCAGTCTGGAAGCAATTTCAGTGTGTTTCAAGCAATATGGGTATTTGAATACTAGTCCGTACTCTGAGTAAGAGACTTTGTAACAACTGCTCTGCTACGGATTGTTAAAGTATTTACATCTGCTTGGCTTTGGAGTTGACAGAGCAATTAATCATCTGAACGGAGATTTGGACACTTTGTAACACTGCAGCCTAACAGTGTGAGCTAATTGTATCCAGCTGAACTATTCCACAAAATAGGAGCACAAAGTTGTATGTGTTACTACTGTTTTATGTATATCGCCATGCTTTTCTAGATATTAATATTTCTAAATAAATGTAGTGGGGGTAAGAAAAGGAAATTCTTTTTTATATTCTTTTATATAAAGGTTGACATAAAATAAAAATAAAGAAAGAAAGAAATATTCTTAATAAGGAATCTGCTAGCGCTGTCTGTATTTTCTTTTTGGCTTTTAGTATAGTTTAAAGGGGCAAGAGAAGGTCCCTTTTACAGTGAGCTGCACGCAGATCCATTTTTAATATAAAAAAAGATTTTTTTATATAACATATACACTAATTGAGTCACGTTAGTAGCGCCAGGGGGTCACTGTGTTGTGTATTCTGTGCTACAAACATCCAGATATTAGCATACATGAGGAAGAACTCTTGCGGCAAATTGAAAAGGCTGCGGGATTGGGAGACATCCTAGTGATTGGGGATTTTAATTATCCTGATATAAACTGGAGTAATGATTCATGTGTTAAAGCTAGGGGCAACAGGTTTTTAAATATGTTAAAGGATCACTACTTGTCTCAATTAGTCGAGGACCCAACTAGAGGTAAAACTACTCTGGATCTAGTAATTACTAATAATATGGACATTATATCAAGCACTAAAGTTGGGAGACCTTGGGTAACAGTGATTACTATATGATCACATTCGACATCAGTTTCAAGAAACATCACTACAAGGGATCAATCAAACATTTAACTTAGGAAGGCTAACTTCAGTATGCTGAGAGGTGCACTTAACGACACTGACTGGGAAATTTGTTTCATGGCAAGAACACTTCGGAAATGTGGGATGCGTTAAAAGGGTTGCTAGATAGCAATATTAACAAATTCATTCCCATGGGCAGCAAACGCAGTAGTACCAAACTCAAACCGATGTGGCTTAATAAGAAGGTCAAGGAAGAAATGGATAATAAGAAGCGTGCTTTCAAAGCATTTAAATCTAATGGAACGGAGTAGTCATTTCAGTACTACAAGGAATGCAATAAAAGATACAAAAAAGCAATAAGAGCAGCTAAAATTGAAAATGAAAAGCAAATCGCTATAGAGAGAAAAACCAATCCTAAAAAGTTTTTAAATACATAAACAGTAAAAGGGTAAGAAAGGAAAACGTAGGTCCAATAAAAGATGAATTTGGAGTATTGATAAATGATGACAAAACAAAAGCGGAAATACTGAACCAATTTTTTCATCGGTGTTCACCAGAGAAGATGTGACGGTAGCAGTAGTGCTTCTCTAGGGAAAGACAACAGAGTCCATAGGACACTACACAGGCATTAAACAATTATCAATAAATTGTAGGTAAACCAACCAATGCAGAAAATTGTTTGGCCATAAAGAAAGGGCCCAAGATTGTATCGGGTTGGAGGTGCGCCACTAAGCTAAAGTTGCAGTATATATTTCTGAAAGTGATTAATGTAGACCACTAGTGGGTACTACATTAAAAAAGAAGCTTAGTGTGTGGCGCACTCTTTTGTAATATTTGTTAAATAAAATATAACTTTTATTTCATCATTTAAAATAAATCTCTATGTCCAGGCATCTAGGAGTATTTAATAGCCTGAGAGTGATACCATAGATAGTTGCCCCTAATTTCAAATAGTCAGATATTGGTAGAATTCCAAAATTAGTAGGAGCAGAAAAAATTACAATAATGATATCAAACTTAGTGATATATTCATGAGAATTAGTTATGCTAATGACTGTAAATATTGCCTATTAGCGTGACTTATTAGGTCTAAAGTCCTAGACGTGAGTCTGACATGAACTATTCTCAAAAGAGAGTATGTGACTGTTTGCATATGAAACCTTACTAAGCCGTGAAGCAACAATAATAAAGAGAAAGGTTAATTGAATAATTACCTTAATGAATTCCCAGGGTTATCCTCAACCTTAAAGAATACATGAAATAAGGGAGGAAAACAAAATTGTGATTTGTAACATGTGTACACTCTGTCTATCAGTCTATTTTATCCAGACTGTAGTGGTCGTACAGATGTAGGTTTAATGCATTCTATATTCATAATAGTAAAATACAGTTGTGGCCCAAAAAAAGATAAGGGAGAAAAAGTCGTACATGAGATAATTGATGTGCTGTCTCATATATAACACATTTCTCAACTTCACACGAAAAGGTGTTGTCACGATCCGGGTATCTGGACGCCATTTCTTACCCATCAGATGCCTCCTAAGGCTGGCTCAGCGCTCCAGGACCGGATTCCATCTGTTATCCTGATGTGTACATTCCTGTATCCTCTCCTGTCACTCTGGGACGCTGTCACAGTAAACGCCATATTACACCTGGCATGGCGTCTCCCGCGGCCTCCGCCGCCGTCCCTGAACTTCTGCATGCAGTGTGTCTGAGTGGCGATTACGTCAGCCGCGGCCTCCGCTGTGTCCGCGTGGTTGGATGTGCATCTGTCAGCCTGGCGCCTCCTGTCTCTGGTGGCCGGCGCCGCCATTACTGTTTTCATTACCACATGGATTACAAACCAAACTTCCCTCCAAGTGTCTGCATGGGCGCAGCCATCTTGGATTCTGTCAGCTGATCATTTCCACCAATCTGTTCTCAGTATTGATAATCTGCATAATTGCCTAGCCAATCCCTTCCTTGCTGCAGGTATAAATACACTGTGCCTGAGCAAGGAAGGCGTCAGTGCTTTGGTTGTCAAACCTAGTTCCTGTTTGTCTCTCTCCTGTGATTGTCTTCCAGGTTCCAGCTCCTGTCTCAAGACTTCCACCATAGAGACCCGCACCAGCATTCCACCTGCGGTGTAGCCTGACTCTCCAATCCATTGTGGATTCATCTGTTTCCAGCTACAACATTACCTGCTTCCAGCTCAGCTTCCAGCAGAGTACAGCTTCCCTTAAAGGGCCGGTGTCCTTTCTACACTTTACCACTCTCCACCGGTATTATTATTTCTCCGCTCTCAAGTTCTACATTTCAGTTCATATTTCATCGCTCCCAAGTTCATTTATTATTTAACTGGTTCCAGCCAGTATCCACTCCGTGCTAACAACAGTCTGGTTCCAGCCAGTATCCACAGCAGCTGTTTTATCTTCAGCAACCCAGCTTTTCCTGGAACACCAGCTGGCACAATCCTGGGTTATCTCCATTGCTACAGTCGGGCCTGGTAAGGACTTTCCATCTAGAAGATCATAAGAACTATCTCACACTACCAGTGCCCTGTGGCTCCTGCCATCCTGTAGTACCCAGGAACTGTATTTATTCTTTGCTGACTTTTACGTTTTCTTTTACTGCTGCTGTGTTGCGCAGTTGTCATAATAAACATCATTGACTTTTATCCAAGTTGTCGTGGTCACGCCTTCGGGCAGTTATTATTCATGTTACTTACATGTCCAGGGGTCTGATACAACCTCCCAGGTTCCGGTACATCTCAGCCCCTACAACTGAGGCTGCCTCCCGTCAGCTCAGGCCCTCAGTTGTGACAGTAAGCACTGACCTAATGAATCCAGCCGGAGACCAGGATCAAGCGGCCAGGCCGATGCAAGAACTGGCAGCCCGACTAGAACATCAGGAGGCTGCACAGGGCCACATCATCCGCTGTCTCCAGGATCTCTCTACTCGGCTGGATGGGATTCAGACAACTCTCCGTGGATCAGGCGCGTCTGGTGCGTCAACCACAGTGACTCCAGCTATAACCCCACCCACCTTACCCATTTCTGCTCCACGTCTTCATCTTCCAACGCCAGCAAAATTTGACGGATCTCCAAGATTCTGCAGGGGATTTCTCAACCAGTGTGAGATTCAGTTTGAGCTACAACCTGGCAATTTTCCCAGTGACCGTACAAAAATTGCCTACATTATTTCTCTTCTCAGTGGCTCAGCCCTTGATTGGGCATCACCGTTATGGGAGAGGTCCGACACCCTGCTATCTTCCTACACTGCCTTCGTGTCAACATTCAGGCGCATCTTCGACGAGCCAGGCCGGGTAACCTCAGCTTCATCCGAGATTCTCCGTTTACGCCAGGGGTCACGTACTGTAGGACAATATCTGATACAGTTCCAGATCCTGGCATCCGAACTGGCATGGAACGACGAGGCCCTGTATGCTGCATTCTGGCATGGCTTATCTGAGCGTATTAAAGATGAGTTAGCTACCAGAGACTTACCTTCTAAGTTAGATGAGCTAATCTCACTCTGCACGAAAGTTGATTTACGTTTCAGAGAGAGAGCAACTGAGCGTGGAAGATCATCTGCTCCAAAATCTTCTGCTCCTCCTCCTCGTCAACTGTCACCATCTAAAGATGAGCCCATGCAACTTGGCCGTTCCCGTTTAACTCCTGCTGAGCGCCGAAGACGTCTCTCCGAGTTTCTCTGTCTCTATTGTGCAGCTCCGTCTCACACCATTAATGCCTGTCCCAAACGTCCGGGAAACTCCAAATCCTAGCTCGCCAAGGAGAGGGCCGGCTAGGAGTAATGATCTCCTCTCCATCTCCTCAAGATTGTAATCTCCCAGTCTCGCTTCAAGTTGCTCAACGTTATCGGAACGTCATTGCCCTCCTTGATTCCGGAGCAGCTGGGAACTTTATTACCGAAGCCTATGTTAAACGGTGGTCCCTACCCACCGAGAGACTTCCTTCGTCCATTTCTTTAACTGCCGTGGATGGCAGCAAAATTTTTGATGCAGTTATTTCTTTAAGGACTCTACCAGTTCGTCTGAGAGTGGGAGTTCTTCATTCCGAACTTATTTCTTTTTTAGTGATTCCAAGAGCCACACATCCTGTGGTCCTGGGCCTTCCATGGCTCCGTCTTCACAATCCTACAATTGATTGGACGACTACGCAAATCCTGGCATGGGGTTCCTCCTGTGCTGAGACATGTTTGTTTAAAGTATTGCCTGTCTGTTCTTCCTCCCCCAGGTCGTCTGATGTTCCACCTCCTCCATATCAAGATTTCACGGATGTGTTCAGTAAAGCTTCTGCTGATATCCTTCCTCCTCATAGAGAATGGGACTGTCCGATTGATCTCGTTCCAGGGAAGGTTCCACCTCGAGGCCGAACTTATCCGTTGTCTCTGCCTGAGACGCATTCTATGGAGGAATATATTAAAGAGAACCTAGCAAAGGGGTTCATTCGACCTTCTTCTTCTCCAGCCGGCGCAGGCTTCTTTTTTGTAAAAAAGAAAGATGGTGGTCTGCGGCCGTGCATCGACTACAGAGGTTTGAACGACATTACCATCAAGAACCGTTATCCTTTACCCCTGATTACTGAGCTCTTTGACAGAGTTAGCGGAGCTACCATCTTTACAAAGCTGGACTTGCGAGGTGCATACAATCTCATCCGGATCCGTGAGGGTGACGAGTGGAAGACCGCCTTTAACACCCGTGACGGACATTATGAGTACCTCGTCATGCCCTTCGGATTGAGCAATGCTCCAGCTGTCTTCCAGCATTTTGTCAATGAGATCTTCAGAGACATTCTATACCGTCATGTCGTGGTCTATCTAGACGATATCCTCATTTTTGCCAACGATTTAGAGGAACATCGTTTTTGGGTTAAAGAGGTTCTGTCCCGTCTCCGTGTCAATCATCTCTATTGCAAATTAGAAAAATGCGTCTTTGAAGTCAAGTCCATTCCGTTTCTAGGGTACATTGTGTCCGGTTCCGGACTAGAGATGGATCCTGAGAAACTACAAGCAATCCAAAATTGGCCGGTACCCTTAACCCTCAAAGGGGTCCAGAGGTTCTTAGGGTTCGCCAACTATTACCGAAAGTTTATACGAGACTTTTCCACCATTGTGGCGCCTATTACTGCTTTCACTAAGAAGGGTGCTAACCCGTCCAAGTGGTCTGAAGAAGCCATGCAAGCATTTCATCTTTTAAAACAAAGGTTCATCTCTGCGCCTGTTCTGAAACAGCCTGACATCGACTCTCCTTTCATCTTAGAGGTGGATGCCTCCTCCGTTGGAGTAGGAGCGGTGCTATCTCAGAGGGCTAAAGATGGCCATTTACACCCTTGCAGTTTCTTCTCCCGGAAGTTCTCCCCAGCTGAGCGCAACTATGCCATTGGCGACCAGGAGTTGCTAGCCATCAAGCTCGCTCTAGAAGAGTGGAGGTATCTGTTGGAGGGAGCTTCTCATTCAATCACCATACTTACAGACCACAAGAACCTTTTATACCTGAAGGGCGCACAATGTCTCAACCCTCGTCAGGCCAGATGGGCACTTTTCTTTTCCTGGTTCGACTTTAAACTCCAGTTCTGTCCGGGCTCTCAGAATCGCAAGGCCGATGCCCTTTCCCGCTCATGGGAGCAAGAAAATGAGTCAGAGTCTTCAGACAAGCATCCTATTATCAATCCGTTGGCATTCTCCACGGTAGGGATGGACTCTACGCCCCCATCAGGGAAAAGTTTTGTGAAGCCGATGCTAAGGAAGAAGCTCATGCATTGGGCCCATGCTTCCCGTTTTGCCGGACATACAGGTATCCAAAAAACCCTGGAGTTTATCTCTAGGTCCTATTGGTGGCCAACTCTGAAAAAGGACGTCTTGGAGTTTATTGCATCTTGCCCAAAGTGTGCCCAACATAAAGTATCCCGCCAGTCGCCTGCGGGGCAACTGGTTCCACTATCCGTTCCCCGTCGACCATGGACCCACTTGTCGATGGATTTCATTACAGACTTACCCATGTGCAACAAGTTCAATACCATCTGGGTGGTAGTTGACCGGTTCACCAAGATGGCACACTTCATTCCTCTCACCGGTCTTCCGTCAGCTTCCAAGTTGGCTCAAGTATTCATACAAGAGATCTTCCGACTCCACGGTCTTCCTGAAGAAATTATCTCAGATCGAGGAGTTCAATTCATAGCCAAATTCTGGCGAAGTTTATGTCAAGTCCTAAAGTCAAGCTAAAGTTTTCCACGGCTTACCATCCTCAGACCAATGGTCAAACCGAGAGGGTGAATCAGGACTTGGAGGCCTTCCTCCGCATCTATGTGTCCTCCTCTCAAGATGACTGGGTTCAATTACTTCCCTGGGCCGAGTTCTGTCATAACAACCAGTATCATTCTTCATCTGCTTCAACACCATTCTTCACTAACTTTGGATTCCACCCTAAAGTCCCTGAGTTCCAACCGCTTCCAGCAACTTCTGTTCCCGCAGTGGATATCACCTTGCATCAGTTTGCCAATATCTGGAAGAGCGTACGATCAGCTCTGCTCAAGGCATCGTTCAGGTACAAGAAGTTTGCGGATAAGAAGCGTCGAGCAGTTCCTGCTCTCAAGGTGGGTGATCGGGTATGGTTATCCACGAAGAATTTGAGGTTAAGAGTTCCCAGTATGAAGTTTGCACCTCGCTATATCGGTCCTTTCAAGATTGAACAAGTCATCAATCCTGTTGCTTACAGACTCCAGTTGCCTCCCTTCTTAAAAATACCCAGGACATTCCATGTTTCCCTGTTGAAACCGCTGATCTTGAATCGGTTTCATTCCTCACTTCCTCCAACTCCGAAAGTCCAAACTCAACGAGGCGTTGAGTATGAAGTGGCCAAGATCCTGGACTCACGTCACCGTTACGGTCAACTACAATATCTTATTGACTGGAAAGGTTATGGTCCTGAGGAACGTTCATGGACCAATGCTTCTGATGTCCATGCTCCTGCCTTGGTCCGGAGATTCCATTCCAAGTTTCCTCAAAAGCCAAAGAAGTGTCCTGGGGCCACTCCTAAAGGGGGGGGTGCTGTCACGATCCGGGTATCTGGACGCCATTTCTTACCCATCAGATGCCTCCTAAGGCTGGCTCAGCGCTCCAGGACCGGATTCCATCTGTTATCCTGATGTGTACATTCCTGTATCCTCTCCTGTCACTCTGGGACGCTGTCACAGTAAACGCCATATTACACCTGGCATGGCGTCTCCCGCGGCCTCCGCCGCCGTCCCTGAACTTCTGCATGCAGAGTGTCTGAGTGGCGATTACGTCAGCCGCGGCCTCCGCTGTGTCCGCGTGGTTGGATGTGCATCTGTCAGCCTGGCGCCTCCTGTCTCTGGTGGCCGGCGCCGCCATTACTGTTTTCATTACCACATGGATTACAAACCAAACTTCCCTCCAAGTGTCTGCATGGGCGCAGCCATCTTGGATTCTGTCAGCTGATCATTTCCACCAATCTGTTCTCAGTATTGATAATCTGCATAATTGCCTAGCCAATCCCTTCCTTGCTGCAGGTATAAATACACTGTGCCTGAGCAAGGAAGGCGTCAGTGCTTTGGTTGTCAAACCTAGTTCCTGTTTGTCTCTCTCCTGTGATTGTCTTCCAGGTTCCAGCTCCTGTCTCAAGACTTCCACCATAGAGACCCGCACCAGCATTCCACCTGCGGTGTAGCCTGACTCTCCAATCCATTGTGGATTCATCTGTTTCCAGCTACAACATTACCTGCTTCCAGCTCAGCTTCCAGCAGAGTACAGCTTCCCTTAAAGGGCCGGTGTCCTTTCTACACTTTACCACTCTCCACCGGTATTATTATTTCTCCGCTCTCAAGTTCTACATTTCAGTTCATATTTCATCGCTCCCAAGTTCATTTATTATTTAACTGGTTCCAGCCAGTATCCACTCCGTGCTAACAACAGTCTGGTTCCAGCCAGTATCCACAGCAGCTGTTTTATCTTCAGCAACCCAGCTTTTCCTGGAACACCAGCTGGCACAATCCTGGGTTATCTCCATTGCTACAGTCGGGCCTGGTAAGGACTTTCCATCTAGAAGATCATAAGAACTATCTCACACTACCAGTGCCCTGTGGCTCCTGCCATCCTGTAGTACCCAGGAACTGTATTTATTCTTTGCTGACTTTTACGTTTTCTTTTACTGCTGCTGTGTTGCGGAGTTGTCATAATAAACATCATTGACTTTTATCCAAGTTGTCGTGGTCACGCCTTCGGGCAGTTATTATTCATGTTACTTACATGTCCAGGGGTCTGATACAACCTCCCAGGTTCCGGTACATCTCAGCCCCTACAACTGAGGCTGCCTCCCGTCAGCTCAGGCCCTCAGTTGTGACAGGTGTATATTGCTTTCAGAAGGCGTATGTTTAAATACTGTGCAAATGTAGGATATACTATCTCATATATAACACATTTCTCAATTTTACACGGGAAGGTGTATATCACTTTCAAGAGGCGTATGTTCAAATAATATACAAATATGATGAACCAATAAATAAATATCTACACAATTGGGAAATTCATATCCCTTCTGGTTCTTAGGACAGAAATCACCATATTATAGATAACCCTCTTAGAAGTAGCAGCACATACAATCTCTAATTTATAGTTTAATTTCAGTGACACCGATTTTCAAACTGTCTCTATTATTGAGACTAAATACTAATCAATATAGATCACCTCGGTATTCTTTTAAAGCATATATCCTGTCAGATCCTATATATTATCTATTTTTTCTTATTTAAACAAAACGGAATCTTGGTAATTTTTTTCATAGATAAATATACATGAACCAATTGATGCTTTATTAATAGATGTAAATGCTGAAAGATATAGGGTCCCAGGTGTATGGTGATGGTTTCCCTTTCTGCTGTTGCTCCATGTGCCGTGGTTAATACCTTGGCAGTGAATGGAGACAATGAGAGTAGGGGAAAGTTGTCCACCTGGAGACAGAAAGGACAGAGCAGTGCGAGCCGCTTCTGCTGTCCACGCTTTACATCCCCCCTCCCCTGTTGTGTGAACACATTGCAGGGGGGGCCGTAGATGTCCAGCAGTGGATGAGAGGGCGGCTCTGAATACCTGTTTTAGCTCAAGGTGTCACTGTGCCGAATCAGATCTCCATGAAATAGCGGATAGCCGCTCGCGGGAGCTGGACGCCGGGTCAGGTGTAGTACCCGCTCCTCTGTTTGCTCTACACGCTCGTGCCCCGCTGATAGTCTTTGTGCTGGAGCTGCTGCAGGACGTGATCGCCGGGTCGGGTGTATTCCCCGTACTTCCGTCTAATCTGCGTTCGCGTCCTGCTACTAGTAATGATGACGTACGTTTCACATGTAGCTTGATCACATCAGGTAGCAGTAGTGCGTAATGATAGTGAAAGCAATGATTCCTGGCTAGATACTTGTTTAAGTGAGGAAATAGTCCAGGAGAGACTAAGCAAAATTAAGATTAATAAATCACCTGGACCAAATGGGCTTCACCCGAGGGTTCTTATGGAGCTTAGGTCACAACTAGCAAGACCCCTATACTTGATTTTCAATAGCTCTATTAGATCAGGCATGGGACCAATGGATTGGGGCATAGCTGAGGTAGTGCCATTATTTAAAAAGGGATCTAAAAATCATCCAGGAAATTTCAGACCAGTTAATTTGACATCTATAGTGGGGAAATTATTGGAGGGATTTTTAAGGGATAGCATACAGGAGTATTTGCATGCCACTAAGTTTATTAGCAAGAACCAGCATGGGTTTGTAAGGGACAGATCATGTCAAACTAACTTAGTTAGCTTCTATGAGGAAGTGAGCAATAATCTTGACCAAGGAAAATCAGTGGATGTGGTATACTTAGATTTTGCAAAAGCCTTCAATACAGTGTCTCACAGGAGACTGATCATCAAATTAAAGGAGCTTGGCCTAGGAAAAACTATTTGTACATGGATAAGTAATTGGCTAGATAACAGGGTACAGCGAGTAGTGGTCAATGGGATCTACTCTAGCTGGGCACAAGTAGTCAGCGGAATACCACAAGGGTTTGTACTTCAGCCACTACTGTTCAACATATTTATCAATGACCTGGAAATAGTCCTGGAAAGCACAGTGTCAGTCTTTGCAGATGATACTAAATTGTGTAAGGTAATTAATTCGGAAATAGATGTGGAGTCTCTATAGAATGATTTATCTAAACTTGAAATCTGGGCGTCTAAATGGAAAATGGGATTCAATATAGAGAAAATGCAAAGTTATGCACTTCGGGACTAAAAACAAACTTGCATCCTACACATTAAATGGGGAAAATCTAGGGGTAACAGTATTGGAAAAAGATTTGGGGGTACTCATTTATAATAGGCTTAATAACCGTACACAATGTCAAAGTGCAGCAAAGAAGGCAAGTAAGGTGCTAGCGTGCATAAAACGGGGAATTGAGACAAGGGACGAGAGTGTAATCCTGCCACTGTACAAATCATTGGTACATCCGCACCTGGAATATTGTGTTCAATTTTGGGCACCACATTATAAAAAAAGATATCCGTGAACTTGAAAGGATTCAAAGGCTTGCTACTAAATTGATTAAAGTTCTAGAGGGACTGGAGTATGAGGAAAGGCTCACTAGGTTGAAATTGTATACACTAGAAAAGAGGCGTCAAAGAGGAGACATTATCAATATCTTCAAATATATAAAGGGAAATTACAAAGAGTTATCAGAGGAATTGTTTATTAAAAGAACTATGTATAAGACGCGAGGTCAGTCGCTGAGGCTAGAGGAAAGAAAATTCCATACACAACGTAGGAAAGGGTTCTTCACTGTTAGGGCAATAAGGATCTGGAATTCCCTGCCAGTGAAGGTGGTAATGGCAGACTCTATATATGCATTTAAAAACAGATTGGATAAATTTCTGACTGAAAAAGATATCCAAGGTTATAGCATTTATAATATTGACATTTTTAATCTGGGAGGAACATGATTTACAGTTGATAACTTAACATAAAACATTATTTCAATTGGGACATTATAATGAACTCCGATTAAGACAGATTACAGGTTGAACCCGATGGGCATTTTGCATCTTTTCAACCTCATTAACTGTGTAACTGAGTCACAGTACACAGGGACTGAGGATAGGATAGAGAGACAGCCAGAGAAAGCTGGGGGAGTCAGGACAGAGACACAGGCCAATATTTACTAATATTCGTGTTTGAGTCGGTTTGTGTAGTGTTTTAACTCGTTTTGTATCGGGTACATTTTCATGCAACTTTTTGAAACTATATACGCAAAGGTACGAAGCAGTCGACTTTATGGTTTTCGTGTTTTCCGATGTCGATGCCAGTCGGTTTTTTTTGGCACATTTACGGCCATCATTGTCGTTTGCGTATGTATTTTTGTTGTTTTTGCTGGTTTATTTTCTAAGTTAAACGCGGCAGGGTTTTTTTTAAACCCCAGCCGCATTTTCACTTTTAGTTTCGTTTTTCATCCCCGTTCGTGATTGGTTGTGTTTCAGATGTAGGAGTGTCTGTGCGCAACCATATAAATACGCCCCAAACCGTCCGCACCTCGTGGGTTTAGTTAGTGGTGAGGAGGGAGGTTGTGCTGTGGAGGTAGGTGAGTTTTTGGTTTGGTGAGGAGTGTTGTTTGCGATTTCTGAGTGTAGTATTATGTTTGAGAGTAGTCTTGTCATTCTTGTAGTCTTGTTTTTTGTGGTTTTGTCTAATTTTTTGTCCAAGTATTTTATTATTTATAGTCCCTTGTCAGTGTTTGTGTGTGTGTGTGTGTGTGTGTGTGTGTGTGTGTGTGTGTGTGTGACTTGTGCAGTGGTACTGGAGGAGTGTGTTGTTTTTTTGTTTCTGTGTTAAGTGTTTAGACACACAATTATGTGTGACTAAGAGGTGGGTGAGATGGAGGGTGTGAGTGAGGGGGGAGGAGGTCGGTCAGGTGGAGGAGGTGAGTGTGAGTGAGGTTAGTGAGGTGGAGGAGGTTGGTGAGGTTGCTGCAGCAGCCTCAAGTGACAGTGATAGTGACAGTCAGACAGCTCCGCAGCCACGTACCACTACTAAGACTGGGCGGAATGTAAAGTTTAGTTTTGCAGAAAATGTGGCATTGGTGCGGGAGCTGATGAAGTATCAGCGGCAGCTATTTGGGCCTGAGTCCGCCAAGGTGCCAACACAGAAGAAGACGGTGTTGTGGGCGAAAGTTGTTGCTGCTGTCAATAGTGAGGGGGTGGTCAAGTGGACGGAGGACACGTGCCGCAAACGGTACTATGACATAAAGCCACGTGTCAAGTCCAAAATGGCCAAGGAGGCAAAGTCGGCTCGAAAAACCGGTGGTGGGCAGCCCTATATTGCAAGATATCTGGAGTATGAGGAGCCCATGCGGAGTGTAATACCTCCTGAATTAGTCTCTACAACCCATGTGCGGGATTCAGATAGGCCCAGGAAGAATGGTGAGCATGTGTATTTGCATTAACATTCTATGACCTTATTTTTTTTTTTTTTCAAATGTGTGTCATGTGACGTTGCATATTACTTCCATCTTCAAGTGTGTGTCAGCAAATACATTTTTTTTGGTAATGTTTTCTACAAAAGCCAATGTAACATCTTACTTTATGTCATGCGTTTTTTTTCTGTATATTTTCCATGTGTAGTTTGGACTTGGTGTGTCATTGAATTGTCTAGCAATAATGTTTTCCTTTTGCACATTTTTAAGTTTTTAATTTGGACTATGTTTTATATTTAGGTTATCCATGTGCAATGTTGCAAAAACAGTGGTTGTCATGTTAGAGGCTGGAGTAGTGGGAAGTGGTTTGGAAACCACTTACATGTGTAATGTCATTATTACTGAATGTAATAATTTTTTAAAAAAAACCCACTATTTGTTTGTTCAGTTTGAGTCTGTATTTGTACCCTGACACAACACTGCAGTCTAATTTTTTTTTTTTTTGTGGGGGGGGGGGGGGGGGGGTTTTGTAATTTTTTTTTGGCTCATATAGTGGTAATGTGTGTTTGGAGTGCCACATCACAGAGCAATTTCTATATTGCATCTGTAAATTTTTTCCTTTCATTACAAAATGAAGATGTGTGTGTTTTTGGTTGTTAGTGTATGTATTTTTATTTGTCCTATGTCTGTGTCCTGTACATGTTTTCCTGTGTTGCACTTTCCATAGTGCATATGACTATTGGGCAATGTTTATTGTTTTATGTAGTGGTTTTTTTGGTTTACGGTCCTTATGTTTTTTTTATAAAATAAAACAAGCATTTTTTAAAGAATTAATGTTTATAAGCATAATGGGTGGATCTATCAAAAATAGCATGAATACATGAGATTTTATTTTGGTTTTACAGTGTTGGAAAAAAGCAGTACTGGTCGTCCTACAGTAACTCCCATGACATCTGATGATGATGATGCTGCGGAAGCAGGTAAAGTGTCCACTGTAGTATAGGGTATGTTTGTAAAGGAATGGCCATAACAAAATTTAACTTTCAATACTAGGTCCATCAAAAGAAGTCTGGAGCAGCAGAAGTCGGACTTCTGTAACACACCACCAAAAAAAACATGTGGCAGCAAAGAAAGCAAGGTCTGATGTCCAAGGCCAACCACATCAGGCTACCCCGCCACGAAGATTATCGACAGTATGTTCGGTCCCCCCACTCCAAATTTTGGACACACCTCCAAGACGTCATCCACACTCCCCTCATCTTGATTGTGAGTATCAAACTGAAATAAATTTAAGAAATTTCAGTTCGTAATAAAACTTTTACTTAAACGCATTAAGTCAAAACACATCAAAATCTGATATACTTACCGAAGTCAGTAAAACATGAAATGGAATCCTAGAAAAATGGCCTTGCCAACATCCTGTAAAGATATGTATGTCAACTTCAGCCATACAGTAGCACATTGTGTGTAAGATGCTGCAACAGAAACTCATGTTTAATTTTGGAAAATAGTAAGGTTGTTAAACAAATTTTCACATGTGTGTTTGACCTAACATTGCCAAATACATATAAAAACATTACTATGTTTGTTTTTGAAAAGCTATAAGGTCACACATTATGGATTACAATTTGTTTTTATGGTGGAGTATGTCTGATCTACAATAAAACTAATGTGTTTGTTTTCACAATGAAATAACCAGACACATTTGCCACAAACAGGCATATGTATGTATTTAAGTTATGAGTGATGATGTTGCTAGGCAGGATATCTGAAAGCTACAGTCAATGACGTGTTCCATGTGTAGTGATTTGTTATAATTTTTCAAACATATGGATAGCTAACGGATAATTTTTCTAAATTTCAGCTTCTAGTCCTGGTAACAGCATCCCTCCGCAACAACAGCAACACAGTGACATGGATGAGACAATCATGTTAGAAATGCAGCCATTAAGCCAAGGAATCAGGCCCCCAGCACGTGAGTACACCACCACAGCAAAGCACACCACCACCACAACACAGCCCAACAACACCAGTAACACAAGGCCCTGATCATGTGTTTTGGAACATTTGGGCTAGATAGCAGGCCACTAATGAAGATTGCCTGCGTAGGCAGACACAAATGTTTGCAAGCCTACCACGTCAGAAGAATAACCAGAAATATGAGTAGACAAAATGAACAAACCACGAGAATTGGCAATACCATGGAACTCATGCATGCAGACATTACACAGGTCATGGGCAACTTACAGCGCATAATGGAAGAACAGCACAGACTAATGGAAGAACAGCACAGACAACAGCAAAGCTATATGAACATTTTTCAAAACAATCAAAAGATAAATGAAACTTTATTCCGAATTGTAGACAATCAAAATGCTGCTACACGTGAACTCAATGCCACCCTCACTAACCTCAATGAAACACTCAGATCCATGCACCAACAGCAAACAAGCAGCAGTTCTGGTACGACTACTCCAAATATCACGCCAGTGTCATCACCACCAAGACGCTCCACCAGAGCACGCCAACATGACAGTGGTAAAGGCAAAGGGCAGGACAAGCAGCCACCAAAATTTTTTTTAACAAATAAACCTCACATTTTTAATTTCAGAGAAGTACATCAAAATACTTAGTAAGTGTATGTTTGTCAAAATAGATATAACACTTAGCTCCTTGACAATTTGTACATCATCATTAATTATAAGTGGTACAAACAACAGGAAATTTGTACGCACATTTATTCTTTACCATCTTTGAATTTTTTTGGAGGAGGGAAATGTTGTTTGAGCTGCACATAGATGTTAGCAGGAAGTAACCAGACCACTTGATTTTTTTTCTAATCATTACTCTTTCTAGATTACAATGATTCTCATATCCTGCAGACACAATAATTGGCAGCCAGGCAGAATGTCTTTAGCAGGAAGTAAACAGACCACTTGATTTTTTTCTAATCATTACTCTTTCTAGATTTCAATCATTCTTATATCCTGCAGGCAGACTAATTGGCAGCCATGCAGAATGTCTTTAGCATGCAGTAACAAGACCACTTGATTTTTTTCTAATCATTACTCTTTCTAAATTCCAGTCATTCTTATATCGTGCAGGCAGACTAATTGGCAGCCATGCAGATTCATCCATGACCAATACAAACTACAATGTGATTGTTAACTCTTTTACCTTTCTTCTCTATACAACATTACAAGAATAACACAATTGAGTTGGCTAAAAATGTTTCAATATGCTGTGATCGAATATAGATAATTCAGTGCCAAAATGAATGTCATTATTGTTGGGCCATGTTTGTGTGTGTTAAAAATGAGTAATCAGTTTCTTACACATGATGCAGAAACAAATACATTTTAATTTAAACCCCCCCCCACAAATAATGTGTATAATAATGTATATATGTGGCAAACTGTGTATTTACTTACAAATCCGCAAGTTTACTGCAGCAAACATTACGAAATAATTTTTTTGGGATGAGACTAAGTTTGCGTCCCTTAAATACGATGGAGCATCACACATAGGGACACATGTATTGCTCAAGACTAACATGTTATATGTGGAGGACTGTTTAATTAGGACACAGGTTCTCAAACTCGGGCCTCAGGACCCCACACAGTGCATGTTTTGCAGGTCTCCTCACAGAATCACAAGTGACATAATTAGCTCCACCTGTGAACCTTTTAAAATGTGTCTGTGAGTAATTCATACACCTGTGCTTCTACTGGGTTACCTGCAAAACATGCACTGTGTGGGGTCCTGAGGGCCGAGTTTGAGAACCTGTGCATTAGGTTGTTACACACAATAATAAAGTAAAATACAAAATAAATTACTATGTGGATTATGTGTGCTTGTAATAAATTTTCAATCCAAGTTTATTAACACTTATCCAGACTTCATGCATACAACTCATAATCTGTTGTTTTGAGTTTTTAAATAAACACAATACACATGCTACATTTGTATAGCATAAAGCGAGGGTATGTTTGTATGTCTCAAGGAGACAGACACATTCTGAGTAATGGTTTTTAATTGAAAAATGGGGCAACATATATTTAGCCTTACACAACAAATGAAAGAAGCAAACAAAACTTACCTTAAAAATAACGATTTATGAGGTCTTGCCTAACCTGCCTCCCTACATCTGTACTCCAAGTATCACCAGATGTCTCTAATTCCTCTGCTTGCTGGCTGCTTTCTTCATCCTCCTCCTCCTCCTCAACATGTGGCAGATGTTGTTGCAAACACATGTTATGAAGAAAGAAGCAGCAGAACACAATTTGAGTCACCTTCAAGGGACTATACAACAAAAGGCCACCAGACTTATCCAGACACCGAAACCTAGATTTCAGCACACCAAAACATCTTTCTATCACATTCCGCGTGGACTTATGTGCATGATTGTAATTGTGTTCAGCAGGGGTATCAGGTCGGGACAATGGAGTTAGAAGCCAAGAGAAACAGCCATATCCTCTATCACCTAAAAGACAGATATAGTAACGTGATTCATGTTAAGATACAGCAACACATAAGTAACACACTGTGGGGCAGATGTATTAACCTGGAGAAGGCATAAGGAAGTGATAAACCAGTGATATGTGCAAGGTAATAAAGGCAGCGGGCATTCTGTCCCTAAATGATAATTTAAATATTGGAGCTGATTGGCTGGTGCCTATATCACCTTGCACATATCACTGGTTTATCACTTCCTTATGCCTTCTCCAGGATAATACATCTGCCCCTGTATTTGGACAAAGTAGACGCAGGCCTACACATATCAAATTACATACCCAGCAGCCACCCATCTGGCATTTGTCCATCCTCAAACTTATCAAAGAGGGATGACTGACTGAGGATGAAGGAGTCATGGCAGCCCCCAGGGTAACCAGCAACAACACTCATTATTTTGAGATTTGCATCACAAACCACCTGCACATTTGTGGAGTGCTCTAGATGACGATTAGTATAGATGTGCTGCCTGCCTCTAGGTGGTCTCAGCTGAATGTGTGTGCAATCTATGGCTCCCAGCACATTGGGCATGCCAGCCAGCTCATAGAAATCTACCCTGACGGCATGCCACTGAGACTCCTGGGTAGGGAAGCAGATTGAGGCATCGATGTGGGGCTGCAAAACAGCCAACACCTGTGTGTATATTTGAAAGAAAATTAAACATGAGATTTTAGGACAGAACTGGCCACCGAGTAATTAAAACCAACCAAAAACAGAGGAGGTAGTTAGGTATACATCACCTGTGTTAATATTCTTGAAAATGAGTGCTGTGAGATTCCTATGACATCCCCAGACACAGCCTGAAAGCTGCCAGTAGCCATGAAGTGCAACACAGCCAGGAGTTTGTGCAGGCCTGAGACAGAGTGAGAGCGTGCTGTCTCAGGGTCTAGGCCCAGTTTGACAAGGTCATACAGATGGAAAATGTTGTTACGATTTAGACGGAACATCTGTATGACCGTATCATCGGACAATGCGTTCAAGTTTAAACGCCCCCTAAAAAAACGAGGCCTGCGCAGCCTCCGCGGAACCTGTACAACCTGCTGACCATGTTCAGTTTCTTGGCCCTGGTTACTTACAAGCTGATGTCTGAGTCTGAGGAATCCCACAGCACACAAAATATCACTGGCCCACAGTCCTGCTGCCATTTCTGAGTGTAGATGGATTGAAATGGGCCTAAGATCCTTTTATAGGCATCCTTATTCAGGTGTGAGTGATTTGTTATTTGCAACACATGTAAACACGCCTGAAAAAAGCAGGTCTATTTTTTTGCCGCTTTTTTTAACGAATCGCAAAAAAATACAACCGCAATTGAGCACTCAGAGACTAACACCCAAATATGAATGAATAGTGAATACCCGTGTTGTATGAAATAACTGCCGCGTTTGACCGATGGTCTATTCATTCGTATTTCTGAACTTTGTCATTCAAACCATTACGAATAGTCCAAACACTGCCGAGATTTGTGCTTAGTGAATTCCCGTGTTGGGATTTAAAAAAAACAAAAAAACACAAATCGGACAAACTCGATTTTTTAGTAAATATTGGCCACAGTCGGAGTGCTGGGGAAGTCACAGCAAACATAGACTGGAGACAGGACAGAGAGACAGCTGGGGGAGGCAGAACACGGGACTGCTGCTGTGGATGGGACAGAGAGAGAGAGTCAGAGAGCCATAGCATGAAGAAACTGGGGATGTTACAGAGACGAATACAGAGAGCTGGGTGGAGTCAAAAGGCACAGAGACTGCAGCTGAGGATTAGACAGAGACAGTCCGAGAGAGACAGGTAAGTCAGAGCACACAGATCCTGCTACTGGGAAGAGACACAGTCACGCGTGGGGTGACAGTAGGCAGGTTATTCAGATGTGGTACAAACAAAAAAAGCAAGCAACTGGGCAAAACCATGTTGCACTGCAGGTAGGGCAGATGTAACATGTGCAGAGAGATTTATATTTGGGTGGGGTGTGTCCAAACTTAAGTCAGTATCTACCCTGCTCAGAAAAAATATAAATGTATTTTCTCCCATTGCATTTCAAACTGGTTTGTTCCAGATACAAACTTAACATGCTTTTTTTTGCCTTGCTTCCAAATCCGAATCAGGAACCAGGCGTAATGTAATACTGGTTACAGCTCATATAATAAGCAGAACTGTATAACACCCAAAATGTGCTAAATAAAGAAAACACTGGTTATGGATCCATTACAGATAGCTGTATGGGGGCAGCAGAGTTTAAGGTATAAACTATGATAATATAAATAATGCTATGTTATTCTGAAAAGTAATAATGTACAGCCTGAATACTATTATATAGTAACGTGAGAATGGATACGTTTATATCTACTGGTTTAAAAATCATTCCTTACAGCAATGCAATTTAATACTGTCAATGCAGAGTCCTTTCTGATGCCTGTGCTGAACCAACTTTAATGCCTTATCTACAAGTTGCAACCAGGCCTCCTCAAAATATGACTGGGGATTCTCTTTCTACCACAGGGCACCAAAACGTCTAGGGCTCAGATTTTAAAATCTAGTTCCCTAGAAATGAGTTCCAGGTCACTTGGTGAGCAGTTCATGAGTTCCTGGTGTTTGTTTCCAGTTTTTATAGAATATCCTGCATACCCATGTATTAACCCTTGCCCTGCTCCTCTTCATGCTTTTTCTGCCAGCACCTGGATTTGTTACATGTGAAACTACTGTATACTCCTGGATTACCTATTTAATATTTGAGTCCCTAGTACTTACTTAAGCTTTGTGTCTAAGAGACTTTCTTACTACATACAGGCTCCTGTTTATAACTATCTAACCAAAGGACTCTCCCCTCATTCAGTTATGTGTTTGCAAGTTAAAATGATTAGGTCAGTGGTTCCCAAACTCTGGTTATGTTTTAAAGCTATCCACGCTATAGAACAGGTACTTAATTAGTACTTCAGTCAGTTTGATTATACTATCTGTGCACAAGCATGGCTATCCTTAAAACTTGGACTGGATTAAGTATATTTCACTGATCTCTGGCTTGTGACATTTTCCTCCGACACCTTTCCATGATCTGCTTAACGGGATTCCCCTAGTTTCAAAGACATGCAGCTAAAAGCAGCAAGTTATTTAATTTAGGTCCTTCTTTTCCTAGCACCATATCGCCCCCTGGACTGCAAATAATCTGTAGGGTCTCTTTGCTGGACAGAGGCAGATAGAGATGCCCACAGGTAGAACTAGACACGCCCTTTGGGTGGAGCATGAAACGCCCCTCAGCTGTGTATTCTACCACCTATAATGTCCATGAAACTACTTCTCAAAAGTTGGTAAGTATAAGTCAAGGTGGGAGATCTGGGTTTAGGATGTATATGATCCCATATGTAACAGAAGAGTTCTAGTATAATAATTCATGGCTTATAAAATGGACATGTACCTTGTAGTTTTGACACCAGAAGTCAATTCAGAGCTTTTCAGATACGTCATAGATTCACAGTATATAAGTGTATGTTGTACATTAATTAACCAGCTGGGTCATTCCACATCAAATCACCCCCCAAAAATTTAAGTGTCCACCACCCATCTCAGATTGTTACAAATGTTTTTTTTAGTTGAGAGGATGCCAAAACAACTGTTTCTGCCAAATATCTCGACTGTCTGACAATTCATTTATTAAATATTGATTTTTCAATTTATTAAATTTACTAATTGCGGCTTCTTTATCCAGTTTATTTGAAGTATTACGGGTGTTTATTAAGGAATCATCATGAAATTTGGACCCCTAATGTAACTCTTCCTCCCAAATCTAAACCAAATGACTTTTTATGATTTTCAATTCGAATTACGGTAAAAACGCACATTTTTCGAAAATACTTAAAAATGCTAGGTTCAATCAATACTAGATATCACAATTTTTTTTGTTTAGATGCTTAACAAAGGTATACATTACTACCAGACAAAAAAATAATAATCAGCATTGTACTGTTTCATAGTGGAGAAAAAAATAACGAAATTTACGTTCAATTACTGTTACATACTTAACACAAGAAACCATGAAATTTAAAAACTTAAACATAACTTGAGTCCCTAACTTATTTAATGTCACAGAATACATGGTAAAACAATCAAGGTGAAACATCAGGTACAGCAGTTTTACGAAGATGAAAATTCTCAGATGTGCCCTGGAAAGAAAGTCTGTTTATGTGAAGTTCCAGGAGGAAAAAGAAGTCACTAACCGAAATATACGTTATGATAATAACTTACTGTTGATAACTATTCTCCTAAGTCCACAGGATAACATTGGGATATGATGAAGCGACAGCGGATTTGCACCAATCGGTCAAAGCTTTTCGGCCTCCCAGCATGCAACGGGCCCGTCCCGCCTCCTGGCTGACAAATCAGTTGTTTTCCGAAAGCTTAAGGCAGGAGCATCATAGATAGCCCTAATAAGGCGAGAAGAACACACATGCACACCCTTCCGTACAAGGAGGAAGGGGTTAGGGAGTAAAAAGATCTTCAAATTAGGTGCATCAGGGTGGGATCCCCGTGGATCCTGTGGACATAGGAGAAATACCGTTATCAACGGTAAGTTCTTACCATAACATATTTCTCCGGCAGGGTCCACAGGATAACATTGGGATTTCCCAAAGCATTTTAGTGGTGGGGATGCTCCTGATTGGACAGAAGAATCCTTTACCCGAATTAAGTGTCCTGAGAGGCAAAGGTATCCACGGCATAATGACTAATGAATGTGTTAATGGAAGACCATGTGGCTGCCTTACATATCTGTTCTGCTGAAGCACCACATTGTGCTGCCCATGATGGACCTACCTTACGAGTAGAGTGAGCAGAGACATTAGCCGGAACAGGGAGATCATCTTGAGAATATGCATCTGAAATAGTCATCCGAAGCCACCTCGCCAGTGTCTGCTTATCAGCAGGCCATCCTCCCTTGTGAAATCCGTAGAGAATGAAAAGAGAATCTGTTTTTCTGATGGCACTGGTACGATCCACGTAGATCATTAAGGCACGGACCACGTCCAGGGATGCATCTCCCGCAGAAAGGCCTGGTTCCTGGAAAGCCGGGACTACAATTTCTTCGTTAAGGTGAAATTTAGACACCACCTTGGGAAGATACCCAGATTTAGTTCTGAGAACCCCTCTATCTGGATAAAAGATCAGAAATGGAGGACGACATAACAATGCCCCTAAATCTGACACTTCTAGCTGACGCCATAGCCAGTAGAAAGAGAACTTTAGCTGTCAACCATTTAAGATCCACTTTATTAAGTGGTTCAAAAGGGGCAACTTGAAGGGCCTGTAGAACTAAACTTAAATCCCAAGGCACTGTAGGAGGAACAAAAGGAGGTTGAATGTGCAGCATTCCCTGGAAAAAAGTATGCACATCCTGTAAGTTGGCAATTTTCTATTGGAACCATACAGTCAATTGTGACACTTGCACTCTCAAGGAAGCCACCTTCAAACCTTTATCCATTCCTGCCTGAAGGAATGCTAAGACCCTGGAAACTCTGAAAGACCTAGGGTCCATTTTCCATTCACTGAACCAATGAATATAGGTTGGCCATATTCGGCGATAAATTCGAGCTGAGGAAGGTTTTCTTGCTCTAAGCATTGTTTGAATTACCTGTTGTGAGAATCCTCATGACTTCAGGATAGAGATCTCAAGAGCCACGCCGTTAAAGACAGTCGATCCAGATGTCTGTGATAACCAGGACCCTGCATCAGTAGATTTGGACGTTGGGGGAGCAGGAATGGAGCATCCATCAACATGCTCTGCAGATCTGTGTACCAATGTCTTCTGGGCCAAGCCAGAGCTATTAGTATCACGGCACCCTTTCCTTGCTTTATCTTTCTCACCACCCTGGGTAATAAGGTGATTGGAGGAAAAACATAGGCCAGGTGAAAGTACCATCTCACTGACAGGGCATCCACAAAGATCGCTCTGGGAACCTTTGTTCTTAACCCATATGCAAGAACTTTGTTGTTCTGATGGGACGCCATAAGATCTAACTCTGGCAACCCCCACTTGTCGACTAGAGTCTGGAAGACCTCCGGGTGTAGAGCCCATTCCCTTGCCTGAATGGCGTGTCGACTGAGAAAATCTACTTCCAAGTTTAGGACTCCCGGAACGAACACTGAGGACAAGGCTGGATGATGAAGTTCTGCCCACTTTAGTATGTGACTTACCTCCTTCATAGCTTTTTGGCTGCGAGTTCCTCCCAGATGGTTGAGGTACGCTACTGCCGTCGCATTGTCCGAGCGGATCTGAACTGGTTTTCCCCGAAGGATGTCCTTTGCCTGAATCAGTGCCATGTATACGGACTGAAGTTGCAATATATTTATTGGCAAGCATCCTTCTTCCTTGGTCCATTGTCCCTGGAAACAAACCCGTACTGACACTGCTCCCCAGCCCTGGAGACTGGCATCTGTTGTCAGAAGTTGCCAATCTGATATTCAAAAGGGTCTCTCTTTGTCCAGGTGGGATGTCTGTAGCCACCAGGCTAACGACCTCCTTACTTCCACCATAAGGACCATAGTCTGCACTTTTATCATCTGATGAAACCCATTCAATTTGGCAAGGATCAGATACTGCAGAGGCCTAAAGTGGAACTGAGCATACTCTACCACATTGCTGCGTGAATGGATACCCTTTGACTGTGTAGCAGCTCCTGAATCCTTAACTGAACTTTGGCTATCTTGTTCAGAGGTAAAAATACTCTTTGAAGGCTTGAATCCAGTACAGCCCCCAAGTGAGTCATCCGCTGCGACGGAGACGATTTTGCCAAATTTATGATCCACCTGTGCTTCTGCAGACACATTATTGTCTGTTGCAGATGACATAGGAGCAATTCCTGAGACTGTGCCAGGATTAAGAGATTATCGAAGTATGGAAAATTCTTATCCCCTGCTGGTGGAGATAAGCTGCCATTACCACCATCATTTTGGTAAATACCTCTGGGGGCTGTGGCTAACCCAAAAGGTAGGACCTGGAACTGAAAATGCTGTTGGAGGATAGCGAACCTGAGAATAGGAACATGTAGGTAAGCATCCTGGATATCCAGGGATACCATATAATCCCCTGGCTCCATTGCCAAAATGATGGAACGTAAAGTCTCCATATGAAACTGCTGTACCCAAATGTACTTGTTCAGCACTTTGAGATTGAGTATCAGCCGGAATGACCCATTTGGCTTCTGAACTAGAAACAGGTTGGAGTAAAAACCCTGTCCTCATTGTGCAGGAGGAATTGGAATGATTACCCTTGACTGAAGCAATTTCTGAACTGCCTCTTGCAAAGCCCTGGCCTTTGTCTTTACCAGAGATGGGCTGGTACAAAAAATCCTTTGAGGGTGTTTCTTAAAGGCAAATGCATAACTGAGAGATACCGCTTCCTGCACCCAGGCATCTGTTGTAGACTGCTGCCAGATCTGAGCAAACTGAAGAAGTCGGCACCCCACCGTGGAATCCACCAGATGGAGGCCAGCAGCATCAGGCTGATGGCTTATTTTCTGTTTTACCAACCACTCCTCTGGTAGCCCAATGGTTTTTAGTCTTACCAGACTTGTTGTACTGGGGCTGTTTGCCATCACTTTTTGCTTTAGCTTTTCCTTCAGACCGAAAGGGCCGAAAAGCTGGAACTTTAGGTTTGAAATTGTATGTGGAAGGAAACTTACTTTCTTGGAGTCTACTTCTGACTCCAAAATATCTGTCAATTCTTTACCAAAAAGAATATCTCCAGAGAAAGGCAAAAACTCCAAAACCTTTTTAGATTCTAAATCAGCTTTCCGTGTACGTAGCCAAACTGCTCTGCAAGCGGCTACTATTGAAGCTGATGCTCAGCAGTTAATTGTACCCATATCCAAAGCTGCTTCTTCCAAGAACATCGCAGCCTGTTTTATATGTGTCATGTGGGATTTTTGCTCTCTGGATGCCATTGAAAGATCTCCTTCCAATGCATCAGCCCAGACAGCCACTGTTTTTGCCATCCAAGCTGAAGCCATGGTTGGTCTTATGACTGCCCAAGACAGGAAAAATTGTTTTTAAAAATACCATCCACTCTCCTATCCGTGACATCATTTAATGATGTTGAAGGCAGAGGTAATGTAGATTTTCGCACTAATCATATAACATGCGTATCTACGTTGGGGGCCACCTACCTCTTTAAACAAGCCCCAGCTGGAAGAGGATAATTGAAATTCCATTTCCTAGGAATTCTAAACTTCTAACTGGGCGTAGCCCAAGACTCTTCCATGATTTCCGTCAGCTGATCTGACCAAGGAAACTCAGTCTTAACTGTTTTGGGATGATTAAACACAGGTGCCTTGGATTTTAACACAGGCTCTGCTGATTCTTCTAAGGATAGAATGGCTTTCATTGCCTTCATGAACTCAGCTATGTCCACTGAGCTGAGGCCTACCTCCTCCTCTTCATATGCAGAACCATAGCTTAATAAGCCTTCATCCTCTGATGAATCCTCTTCTGAAACATGCGTAGACTGTGAAGATGTAGATTTATTTACCACTGGCTTTTCAGCTGGTTTCTTTCGAGAGGCTGCTGGAAGTGATAAACCGCAGGTGGGAAGCTGTTACGCACACCAGTGCTAACAGGAGTATACCGGTGTATGAACAGAGAGGGATGCGAGGCAAAACGAACTCACAGACAGTATAACACAACATACACAGGAGGTGATGGAATAACTAATAAACACAAAATGAACGGGGAAGCCCAAAGGCTCAGGAATTGGGTGTCTCCCTAGTGTCAGGAATGCTCAGATGGAATAGAGCGGACAATGAAGCGAGATGTAGTGATTTAACATGTGGAGCACCCAAAATGATGTTGCTAAGAGCAACAGGAAAAACCCCAAAGGGTTACCAACGGGTGTGGGAATAAACTCCTTGGTCAGAGATATAAATATAGACACAAGGAGAGTAACCACAATCCTAACCCCCACTTGCAGGGCACAGGTTCAGCTTACTGCCACTAAACTGACACCTGGACGCCCTGCACAGTGAGGGAGGATTAAGCAAGCAGGTCTGAGAGTACAGCCGCAAACCTGCTGGGTTCACAGAATAGCAAAAGAACCCCAGCAGGTTAAACAACTGACTCCAGTCTTACTGCTAGGTCCGGATTGGCAGAATGAAGTACCGAATCCCAAGGCCTATTCGCAGTAAGCAACAAGTAAATACAAAGTCACACAGTACTAGCTAACTCTCTGGAACTGACTAACAAACAAAGATTCAGCAGCATTTGCCTAGCCTGAGAGGATGGTTTATATAGCAGGTGCTGTCCACGCCCCACTCAGACCTCACAGACTGTGAGCACAAAACCAGCGCCGGATTCCCTGCCGTGCACAGAGCCTGTAACCACTACACAGTAAAAACCCGGACCGGAGTATCAGCTGCGCTCAGGTTACTTCGCTAACACTTGCCTCCCGGTTGCCATGGCGACGTGGCAGTACAGAACAGGAGATCCTAACAGTACCCCCCTCTGACGAGGGGTCAAAGAACCCCTACCACCGGGTTTATCGGGGAACTGCGAGAAGAAAGAGCGTATCAGTCTGGGGGCATGAAGATCACAACTGCGCACCCAAGACCGCTCCTCCGGGCCATACCCCTTCCAGTGCACCAAAAATGACAGCCGACCCCGAACCCTCTTGGAGTCAAGAACCCTTTCAACCACAAACTCCCTCTGACCCCGTATCAGAAGAGGAGAAGGTCTTCCACTGGAAGAAGGATTACTAACCGCCAGTTTTAAAAGGGAACAATGAAATGTTTTATTGATACCCAATGAACGGGGCAGATCTAACTGAAATGCCACCGGATTGATAACCCTGGTGATCTTATAAGGGCCGATGAACCGGGGGCCTAACTTATGAGATGGCTGTCTCAACTTCAAATTCTTGGTGGACAACCAGACGAAGTCTCCTAATTTAAAGCTGCAGGGTCTTCTCCGCTTATCAAAAACCCTTTTGGTCACGAATGACACAGACACAAGGGCTTTCTTAACTTTCCTCCAAATACCCCTAAGGGCCGAAACCACAGAGGAACCACCAGGCGTGGAATCCAGGGGGTCAAAAGAATTAGCCTTGGGATGATGCCCATACACACAAAGGAAGGGAGAGATCCCTGTAGCAGAGTGAGCCGCGTTGTTATAGGCAAACTCCGCCATGAACAGATGAGCAACCCAGTCAGTATGACACTTGGAGACATAACACCTGAGGAACTGCTCCAAGGACTGGTTCACCCTCTCAGTCTGCCCATTAGACTGTGGATGGTAGCCTGACGACAAGCTCACAGAAATCTGGAGATCAGAACAAAATGCCCTCCAGAATTTGGCCACAAACTGGGATCCACGGTCAGAGACCACATCAAGTGGCAACCCGTGGAGGCGCACAATATGCTGCATAAATAACTCAGGCGTCTGGCCGATGGCAACCCAACCAGTGGAACGAAATGCGCCATCTTCGAAAACCTGTCAACGACAACCCAAATGGCTGTCATCCCCGAGGATTTGGGCAAGTCCACCACAAAATCCATGGAAATGTGGGTCCATGGCTTAGATGGAATAGAGAGTGGATGTAATGGGCAGACAGGAACCCCTCTAGGGGTTTTATTTCGGGCACAAACGTCACATGCCCGAACCCACTGATCCACATCCCTAGCCACCGAGGGCCACCACACCGCCCTAGACAGCAACTCCCGAGTTCTGGCAATACCCGGATGCCCTGCCGACCTCTTGGCATGGAATTCCAGGAACACTCGCCGTCTTAACCTAGGAGGCACAAACAAGAGACCTACCGGAAGGTCTGGAGGAGCCTGCTCCTGTGCTCTAAGGACTAATGACAAGAGGTCCTGGGTAATGCCCACTTTAATACATGATGGGGACACAATGGGCAATGGCTCCTCGGTGGTCTCTTGGACTGGAGCAAAACTCCGCGAGAGCTCATCAGCCTTGATGTTTTTTGACCCAGGGCGATATGTTATCAAAAAATTAAAGCGAGCAAAAAACAAAGCCCATCGTGCTTGCCTGGCATTGAGCCGCTTCGCTGAATCTAAATATGCCAGATTCTTATGGTCGGTGAAAATTGAGACCACAAACTTAGCCCCTCAAGCCAGTGTCTCCACTCCCCGAGTGCATCCTTTATAGCCAACAATTCCCGGTTACCCACATCATAATTCATCTCGGCAGACGAAAATTTACGGGAAAAGTAAGCACAGGGATGAAGGCGATTATCAGACACCCCCATCTGAGAGAGCACTGCCCCAATACCTATCTCAGAGGCATCCACTTCTACCACAAAAGGACGCTCTGGATCTGGGTGTCGCAGCACCTTGGCCGAGACAAATGCCCTTTTGAGACGGGCAAAGGCCGCTTTGGCCTCACAAGACCAGTGAGCAACATCCGCCCCTTTCTTAGTGAGTGCCACCAAGGGGGCCACTATAGACGAAAATCCAGCGATGAACAGTCTATAAAAATTCGCAAAGCCCAGAAAACGCTGAAGCGCCTTCAAACTAGTGGGCTGCACCCAATCCAGGACTGCCTGTACCTTAGAACCCTCCATTTGGAAACCTTCTGAGGAGATAATATACCCTAGAAATGCGATTTGCTGGACTTCAAATTCGCACTTCTCCAGCTTCGCCCCAAGCTGGTGGTCTGTGAGTTTCTGGAGGACTAAGCGTACATGCTTCCAATGTTCCTCCAGGGAATGGGAGAAGATTAGGATGTCATCTAGATAAACAACTAAAAATCTATCCAAATATTCCCTGAGCACATCGTTCATGAATTCCTGGAAGACTGCCGGGGCATTAGAGAGCCCAAAAGGCATCACTAAATATTCATAATGCCCTGAGTGGGTATTAAAGGCAGTCTTCCATTCATCCCCCTCTCTTATTCGGATTAGATTGTAAGCACCGCGTAGGTCAATCTTAGAAAAAATGGCAGTACGAAGCTGGTCAAACAAAAGTGAAATGAGAGGCAGTGGGTACGAGTTTTTAATCGTGATACGGTTCAATTCCCTGAAGTCGATGCAGGGTCGCAACTAACCTTCCTTTTTACCCACGAAGAAGAACCCCGACCCAACTGGGGACTGTGAGGGTCTGATAAATCCCTTAGCCAAGTTCTCCTGAATGTACTCTGCCATAGCCTGAGTCTCAGGACGTGACAGGGAGTACAACCTGCTCTTGGGAAGCTTAGCATCCGGCAACAAATCAATGGCACAGTCATAGGGGCGATGGGGAGGTAGTACCTCCGCAACTTTTTTGGAGAACACATCCGCAAAATCTGCATAACATCCTGGCAATCCTGGCAAACTTAGCTGCGAGAGCCTGACTGGAAGGCTCAAGCAACTCCTGAAACAATCACTACCCCAACTAAGAATCTCCCCAGAGACCCAGTTAAATTGAGGGTTATAGGCCCTTAACCAGGGTAACCCCAAAACCAATGGGGCAAAAGAACAGACAGTCACATAGAAAGACAATTTTTCAGAGTGTGTGGCTCCAATAAACAAAGGAATTTGGCTGGTGCAGGAGGTAATTTTACCCTGGGACAATGGTTCCCCGTTTAACCCACAGATCTCAATCTCTGATGCCAAAGGTACTGAGGGAACAGAGTGTTCCAGGGCGAATTGACGGTCCATGAAAACCCCATCGGCCCCACTGTCAACAAAGGCCTCAGTCTTGACAGTTTGACCGAGGATCTCCAAAGTCACCGGAATGAGAAAAGTCTTTTTGTGAAAATCTGACTTCTGGCCTGACAGGATATTTCCCATCACCCTCAGGCCCTGAAGTTTTCCGGCTTTTCTGGGCATGATACTACGACATGACCTTTATTCCCACAGTACAAACACAAACCCTGCTGTCTCCTCCGCGTCTTCTCACGCGAGGAGAGGCGGGTAGCCCCAATCTGCATAGGCTCCTCGGAATATTCCTCAGAGTCTGAGGTTCCCTTGGGAAAAAAGGAAACTGCGGTCTCCCTTTCAAGCCTACGCCTCTCTCAGCCGTCTATCCACCCGGATGGATAACTGCATGAGCTGATCTAAGCTATCAGGCGAGGGATATTGTACCAGTTGGTCCTTTATCTGGTCAGAAAGGCCCCTTCGGTACTGGTTTCTCAGGGCTGGGTCATTCCACTGGGTATCATGAGCCAACCTCCGAAACTCCGTACTATAAACCTCAGCTGGCCGTCGCCCTTGCTTTAGGACCGTAATCTGAGCCTCGGCTGAAGCCATCTTGTCAGGGTCATCATACAAAATGCCCAGTGCCGTAAAAAAAGCATCAACACTTTTAAGCGATGGACAGTCAGGCTGCAACCCATATGCCTAGACCTGTGGGTCTCCTTGTAGCAAGGAAATCACCATGCCCACCCGCTGAATCTCCGACCCAGAAGACTGGGGTCTAAGCCTGAAATATAGCTTACAGCTCTCTTTGAAACAAAAGAACTGCGAGCGATCTCCAGAAAAACGATCCGGGAGATTTACTTTCGGCTCCTTAACCCCT
Organism: Pseudophryne corroboree; assembly: GCF_028390025.1. Lineage (NCBI taxonomy): Eukaryota > Metazoa > Chordata > Amphibia > Anura > Myobatrachidae > Pseudophryne > Pseudophryne corroboree. The sequence continues at coordinate 477,616,708 of NC_086447.1, read as the reverse complement.
AAACTTGCCGCTGCTGCTGCGGGAGCTCCGCTAGCGGCCTGCGGGGTGTTCATTTTAATGGACATCTCGTTAAATTGTCGAGTCAGGACCTGCACCTGATCGACCACCTGTTGCAAAGTATTTTGAGGGGTATGCTCCATATTCCCACAAAATTTCAACAGGAGTAGGGCTGCTGAATATGTTATGCACACCAGTGCTAACAGGAGTATACCGGTGTATGAACAGAGAGGGATGCGAGGCAAAACGAACTCACAGACAGTATAACACAACATACACAGGAGGTGATGGAATAACTAATAAACACAAAATGAACGGGGAAGCCCAAAGGCTCAGGAATTGGGTGTCTCCCTAGTGTCAGGAATGCTCAGATGGAATAGAGCGGACAATGAAGCGAGATGTAGTGATTTAACATGTGGAGCACCCAAAATGATGTTGCTAAGAGCAACAGGAAAAACCCCAAAGGGTTACCAACGGGTGTGGGAATAAACTCCTTGGTCAGAGATAGAAATATAGACACAAGGAGAGTATCCACAATCCTAACCCCCACTTGCAGGGCACAGGTTCAGCTTACTGCCACTAAACTGACACCTGGACGCCCTGCACAGTGAGGGAGGATTAAGCAAGCAGGTCTGAGAGTACAGCCGCAAACCTGCTGGGTTCACAGAATAGCAAAAGAACCCCAGCAGGTTAAACAACTGACTCCAGTCTTACTGCTAGGTCCGGATTGGCAGAATGAAGTACCGAATCCCAAGGCCTATTCGCAGTAAGCAACAAGTAAATACAAAGTCACACAGTACTAGCTAACTCTCTGGAACTGACTAACAAACAAAGATTCAGCAGCATTTGCCTAGCCTGAGAGGATGGTTTATATAGCAGGTGCTGTCCACGCCCCACTCAGACCTCACACACTGTGAGCACAAAACCAGCGCCGGATTTCCCTGCCGTGCACAGAGCCTGTAACCACTACACAGTAAAAACCCGGGCCGGAGTATCAGCTGCGCTCAGGTTACTTCGCTAACACTTGCCTCCCGGTTGCCATGGCGACGTGGCAGTACAGAACAGGAGATCCTAACAGAAGCTGCATGTAAGGGTTAATCGTGTAACCTATTCCTGGTACAGAAGTTGGAATTATCCGCTCAGCTATACTGGATAATGTTTGTGCAAACATAGCCCAAGGGGGATCAACTTGCACCTGTATCTACCTTATACTATTCAAGAGACCTTGGTGAAAGCTAAAACAATTTGCACACAACCCATTCTGAACCAGATCCTGAGAGGTTAACCCAGCTTTGCAAGACAAACATGATTTGAGTGTTTGTTTTGCTGTGAGTGTATCTTCCTCACCTTTGCCGCTCTTTGACATCTTAAATAATCAACACTTACACAGTGTACTACGCAATTTGTGACTGTAATCACTTTAAGACTCGTTAAAGTGACATACAATCCGACCCTACTCTGCTATACACCAGCATTGAGGATCGGAATAGATAAAAAAAACCTGACAGAATTATAGTAAAGTCAGCAATCACACTAGCAGTCAGTCACATGTTAAACATTTGTATAAGTAATATGAGCACATAATCAACTACAGATACATTTCAAGTAAGTAAGAGAAACATATTACTGCATTACTTTATAAAAGTTTTAACCGTATTTAGACGCATAATGTAAAAAACCACAGTAATATTATCAGACTCATATGCATTATGCACTTATCCAACTATTCATACTCAAAGGTAGATAGAGACTTAGTGCTGTATAACCCATACTCAGTAGAGTGGGATACAGGGAGACTTACCCCGCTGCCAGGATCGATCAATACGTCTGCGAATGCTGAGTGGATCCAGACGCTATTAGTGTACACTGCCGCTCCATGAACCTATTGTGAACACAGACGCCCAAGTGAACTTTGACGCACCAGTCACACAGTCGCCTATGCTGCGACTGGGTCCCTTAGTACACAGCGTCTCAGATGGAAGAGGGAAAACAGTTTATGGCGGGAGACACGGGGGAAAATTTCATGATGGTGCTAGTAAATATCTAGCCACCCGGACCAGTCTGCAAGCAGTGGAAACACATCACATTCTGGGGCAGATGTATTAAGCCTGTACAAGTGATAAATCAGTGACAAATGCAAGGTGATATGGGGGGGAAAGGGGTTAAATACCTTGGGCGATTTTTCATGTTTCATTTATATATATATATATATATATATATATACATACACTGCTCAAAAAAATAAAGGGAACACTTAACACAATGTGACTCCAAGTCAATCACACTTCTGTGAAATCAAACTATCCACTTAGGAAGCAACACTGATTGACAACCAATTTCACATGCTGTTGTGCAAATGGAATAGACAACAGGTGGAAATTATAGGCAATTAGCAAGACACCCCCAATAAAGGAGTTGTTCTGCAGGTGGTGACCACAGACCACTTCTCAGCTCCTATGCTTTCTGGCTGATGTTTTGGTCACTTTTGAAAGCTGGCGGTGCTTTCACTCTAGTGGTAGCATGAGACGGAGTCTACAACCCACACAAGTGGCTCAGGTAGTGCAGCTCATCCAGGATGGCACATCAATGCGAGCTGTGGCAAGAAGGTTTGCTGTGTCTATCAGCGTAGTGTCCAGAGCATGGAGGCGCTACCAGGAAACAGGCCAGTACATCAGGAGACGTGGAGGAGGCCGTAGGAGGGCAACAACCCAGCAGCAGGACCGCTACCTCCACCTTTGTGCAAGGAGCAACAGGAGGAGCACTGCCAGAGCCCTGCAAAATGACCTCCAGCAAGCCACAAATGTGCATGTGTCTACTCAAACGATCAGAAACAGACTCCATGAGGGTGGTATGAGGGCCCAACGTCCACAGGTGGGGGTTGTGCTTACAGCCCAACACCATGCAAGACCTTTGGCATTTGCAAGAGAACACCAAGATTGGGAAATTCGCCACTGGCACCCTGTGCTCTTCACAGATGAAAGCAGGTTCTCACTGAGCACATGTGAAAGACGTGACAGAGTCTGGAGACGCCAAGGAGAACGTTCTGCTGCCTGCAACATCCTCCATCATGACCGGTTTGGCAGTGGGTCAGTAATGGTGTGGGGTGGCATTTCTTTGGGGGGCCGCACAGCCCTCCATGTACTCGCCAGAGGTAGCCTGACTGCCATTAGGTACCGAGATGAGAACCTCAGACCCCTTGTGAGACCATATGCTGGTGCGGTTGGCCCTGGGTTCCTCCTAATGCAAGACAATGCTAGACCTCATGTGGCTGGAGTGTGTCAGCAGTTCCTGCAAGACGAAGGCATTGATGCTATGGACTGGCCCGCCCGTTCCCCAGACCTGAATCCAACTGAGCACATCTGGGACATCATGTCTCACTCCATCCACCAACGCCACGTTGCACCACAGACTGTCCAGGAGTTGGCGGATGCTTTAGTCCAGGTCTGGGAGATCTCTCAGGAGCATGCCCAGGTGTTGTAGGAAGGTCATACAGGCACGTGGAGGCCACACACACTACTGAGCCTCATTTTGACTTGTTTTAAGGACATTACATCAAAGTTGGATCAGCCTGTAGTGTGTTTTTCCACTTTAATTTTGAGTGTGACTCCAAATCCAGACCTCCATGGGTTAATAAATTTGATTTCTATTGATAATTTTTGTGTGATTTTTTTGTCAGCACATTCAACTAGGTCAAGAACAAAGTATTTAATAAGAATATTTCATTAATTCAGATTTAGGATGTGCTATTTTAGTGTTCCCTTCATTTTTTGAGCAGTGTGTGTGTGTGTGTGTGTGTGTGTATATATATATATATATATATATATGTATATATATATATATATATATATGTATATATTTTTACAGGCTTTCCAATTTGTTCGCCTGTAAAAAAAAACAACAACAACAAAAAACATCTGCCAAAAACACACAGGTTCAGTGAAACTTGTGTGTTTTTGGTAGAAACAGCCCCGTTTCTGTGGATTTGGTTTCGCCTGCCTGAGAAGCAGTCACGAGCTGCGGCTTTACGGGGCTTATTGGATAGCCCATGGCAGGACAATTAGCTGCGTTAATTTACCGTGGCTAATTGCATAACCCCTTTAGTTTCACTATGACCAGTGTCTCAAAAAAAGGAGAGTTATGGTAGACTTACCATTGTTAACTCTTTCTGTGAGGTACATTGGTTCTACAGGAAAACATCAGGGTGTAGAGTGGATCTTGATCCAGAGGCACCAACAGGCTAAAGCTTTAGGCTGTCCCAGGATGCATTGGAGCCTCCTCTATAAATCCAGCCTCCAGGCACTGGAGCTCAGTTTCGTTAACTAGAATATGCAGGAGCAGGCAAGATGTTAGTCACATAGAACCACGATCTCACGACAGGAGATGGTACCAGTGGCTAATGCCATACAAACCCAAAGACGCTAGGTGCGTCAGGGTGGGCGCCTGTGGAACCAATGTACCTCGCAGAAAGAGTTAATAATGTTAAGTCTACCATAACTCTCCTTTTCTGCAGCAGGATATTGCGGGCCGCCCAAGAAGGTCCAACAGACCGAGTAGAATGGGCTTTAATAGCAGCAGGAGCTGGAAGTCCAGCCTGCACATAAGCTTGTGCCATCACCATTCTATTCCATCTTGCCAAAATTTTCTTATTCGCAGGCCAGCCACGTTTGTGGAAACCAAACAGTACAAAAAGGGAATCTGACCTTCTGATAGAGGCAGTCCTCTCCACATAATTATGAAGAGCCCTTACCACATTCAAAGAATGCTCTTTGGTAGACAAGTCTGAAGAGATAAGGGCAGAACCACAATCTCTTGGTTAAGGTGAAAAGATGACACCACCTTAGGCAAATAACAAGGTTGAATTTGTAGAACTGCCCGGCCACGGTGAAAAAAATCAAATAGGGTGGATGACAGGAAAAAGCGCTCAAGTCCGACACCAGTCTTGCAGAGGCAATAGCCAGCAAAAACAGGACTTTGGCTGTGAGCCAGTTAAGGTCCGCCGACTCAGAGGTTCAAATGGAGACTCTTGCAGGGCCTTTAGTACAACAGTCAAATCCCATGGAGCTACAGGAAGGAAATAGGGAGGCTGAATCTTAAGTATGCCCTGAGTGAAAGTATGAACGTCTGGTATAGACGCAATTTTCATCTGAAACCATACCAACAAAGCAGAAATGTGAACCTTGAGGGTGGCCAGACAAAGACCTAAATCAAGGCCTCGCTGCAGAAAAGCCAGGATTCTGGACATGCTGAGTCAATATGCATCATAATTCTTATCAGCACACCAGGTTAAGTAAGAATTCCAGACTCTGTAATAAATCCGGGCAGATGCCAGTTTGCGGGCTTTCAACATAGTCTGAATAACCGCCTCATAAAATCCTTTGGCCCTCAGGAGTGAAGCTTCAAGAGCCACGCCATCAAAGCCAGTCGCCAGGTCTGGATAAAGACAAGGGTCTTGTACTAGAAGGTCCGGGCACTGAGGAAGTAGAAGGGGTCTCTCTGTTGATAGACCCTGCAGGTCTGAGAGCCAATGCCTTTGAGGCCATACTGGAGCGACTAGATGTAGTATTCCTCCTCCTTGTTTGAACTTCTGTAATACCCTGCGCAAGAGTGACACTGGAGGGTACACGTAGGGCATACAAATGTTCCATGGAACCGCCAGCGTGTCCATGAACGCTACTTGAGGAAATTGTGAGTACCTTGTGATTGTGTCGAGACGCCATGAGGTCTACGTTAGGTAGACACCACCTGTCCACTAGTCATTGAAAGACTTCTGGATGAAGACTCCACTCTCCGGCTTGCATGTCCTGGCGACTGATGAAGTCAGTTTCCCAGTTCAGGACACCCAGAATGAACACTGCCGATATGGCTGGCAGATGGTGTTCCGCATAAAAAAGGATTTTTGACACTTCCATTATTGCCATGCGGCCTAGAGTGCCGCCCTGATGGTTTATATATGCCACAGAGGTAGCGTTGTCTGATAATACTTGAACAGGCCTGTTCTGTACTAAAGGTAGGGTGAGAAATACTGTAGTGCATTGAACACTACCCTCAGCTCCAGAATATTTATTGGAAGGAGTGATTCCTCCTTGATCCAATGACCTTGAAAAGAGTGTTGATCCAACACCGCTCCCCATCCCCTCAAACAGGCATCTGTGTCAGCGGAATCCAGTCAGGGATCCAAAAGGGATGTCCCCTGCTCTTGCTGGTCCTGGATTCACCAGGTCAGCGACAGGCAAAACCTCCAGAGTCAAAGAGATCACGTAAAATCTGATCCAATGAGGCAGGCGTTCCACTTGGAAAGTAGAAACCTGTAAGGGGCAGGAATGAAATTGAGCATACTCTACCATATCGAAGGCGGATACCATCAGGCCAGCTACTTGCCTCGCTGAGTGTATAGACACTCTGGGACAACTAAGGAAGCATCTTATCCTATCCTGAGTATTCAGGACTTTTTCTGGAGACAGAAAACAGTCTCTGACTGTATGCATCCAGGAGTGCACCCCAGGCTCACCATGCTCTGAGCTGAGACCAGCAATGACTTCTTTCCTTAGATAAGCCACTTGTGGGCTTGTAGGAAGGTTACCTTCAGTTGCAGATGACAGAGGAGGACTTCATAGGAATTTGCCTGAATCATCAGGTCGTCCAGATACAGCAGGATGCTTACTCCCTGGCGACGGAGATGAGCCGTCACAACAGGCATGACCTTGTGAAGAGCCGAGGATCCGCAGCCACTCCAAATGGCAGAGCCTGGAATTGGAATGAAGGTTGCCATTAGCAAACCGCAGAAACTGCTGATGCGATATGACAAAAAAGGTATATGCAGGAATGCATCCTGTATATCCAGGGATACCATATAGTCTCTGGGTTCTCTAGCCAGTACAATGGAGCACAATGTTTCCATATGAAACCTGGACACTCTCACAAACTTGTTCAAAGATTTGAGATTTAGTATAGGCCAGAAAGAACCATTGAGTTTCGGGACAGAAACGGGGTCGAATAACCTCTGCCTCTCTGGGACTGAGGTACCGGCACAATCACTCCTGTACTCAGGAGGGAACTCACCACAGTTTGTAGAGTTCCACCTTTAATGGATCCAAAAGGAGGACCATAATGCAAAACTGGCGAGAGGGACGTCTCTTGAACGAAACAGAGTACCCGTGAGAGACAACTTCCAGTACCCATGTGCCTGAAATAGTCTTTAACCAGATCTGGTTGAACTGCAGAAGTCGGCCTCCCACCCTGGGATCCCCCAGAGGGAGGCCCGCCTCGTCATGCAGCAAGCTTGTCATGTTTTGAAGCAGGCTGACAGGCTGCCCAGGATTGTTAGGCCTTGGGCTTTGTGAGCACGAGATTGTCTCGGGTGTGCCTGACCTTTTGAATTCCCTTGAGGACGAAAGCAACGAAAAGTGGTACCTATTGCCTTCTGTGCAGAAGGGTTAGTAGTGGAGAAAAAAGCCATCTTAGCGGCTGCTAATTCAGACACTATTTTATTTAGATCTTCCCCAAACAATGTCCCAGTGAAGGGGAGTACCTCCACGGTATTTTGGAGTTTAAGTCCACTTTCCATTACCTCAACCACAGTGTGCGGCAAGCCAGGACAGACGTGGTCGATGCCTTGGCTGCCAACACACCCGCCTCAGAGGACGCCTCCTGAATGTATTAGGTGGCGGTGGTATTGTGAGACAGGTATTGTCTGGCATTGTCAGATATATCCTCTGGCAGCTATTCCTCTAATGACTGAACCCATGCCTCATTACCTTTTGCAGCCTAGTAGGCAGCTATGGTAGGTCTATGAATGGCTCCAGGAAAGGAGTATACAGACTTCAGGCATCCCTCCACAAATTTATCTGTCAGTTCCTTCAGTGTGGTGACCGGCAGAGAGAATGACACCACAAGGCGGGTAACGTGAGAATCCACCCACGGTGGAGTTTCCCATTGTTAAATAACTCTGCAGGGAGAGGATAGCGAGCCAAGGCCCATTATGGCAAAGGGAATTTCTTCCCTGGATTAGACCAGTGTTCCCGTCTGATGTCCACAAAATGATCAGAATGGGGTAATATAATTTTAACCACCTTCTGCAGTTTAAACTTATGTTTTCTTTGCCACAGTAGTGGAATCCTCCTCTTTGAAGGAGATGCTTATTAGCATCCACTAAGGCAGGGAGATCAATCTGCAACGGAGAATCCTTATCAGTACACATGAGTCAGTGTCTGATAGGACCGTATGCTCCCCCTCCTCTTCAGATGGAACATCAGAAAGGATTTTGGATTGTGAGGAGGAAGCCGCCCGCTTAGAGGACCCAGAGACACGGGAGTTACCTGGTGTAGGTTTCTGTCTAACCATAGACTGATATATTGCTGCAGTTGGTTAGACCATTTTTCCGCCCAAGGCGGATTAACCATAGGGACAATGGGGGTCATTCTGACCCGATCGCTCGCTGCAATTTATCACAGTGCAGCAATCCGGTCGGATCTGCGCAAGCGCCGGAGCATGCTGGATGGCCGAAGGCCGTTGTTCCCTTGCGATCGCCTCTGCCTGATTGACTGGGCGGGAGGGGTCGGAATGGCAGCGTTATAGGGTGCGGTCCGGCCAACGCAGGCGTGGCCGGACCATGCGGGGGGCGGGCCGCAGCGGGTGCGTGACATCACACTCAGCCGCCGCGACCAGGGGCAGCGATGAGCAACTCCCGGCCAGCCGCAGGAGCTGCGCTGGCCAGGACTTACTCAGCAAGTACAAAAGCGGCAATGCTTTTGTACTTGTGCGGGGAGGGGAAGGCCGGACAGACATGCGGGGCGGACTAGCCCTGTGCTGGGCATTCCCCCGCATGTCTGGGTACATGATTGTAGCTGTGCTAAATTTAGCACAGCTACGATCAACTCGGAATGTCCCCCTATATGAGGTGCAGTGCACCAGTGGTCCCGTAGGGGGCGCTATGAGTTTCACCAGTGTACCCAGTAGGTTGGTAAACGCAGCCCGCGGTGCTCCATTGCATGAGCTGCGGACTGACTGGGAGGTGTATGACAATTAGTACACAGACCGTCATATAACACTCCGCCCTCTGGTAAATCCCTGGAGAATGCTCTGCATGATGCAGGAGCTTCCACTGATTTACTACCCTTTCTGTTTAGACATTATGTGAGAATACAACAACAGAGCGACTAAGCATGATTTGCCAGACAATGTACAACACCTGCGAATAAATCCTGTATTATGTCACTGAGTACATAGTAGAATATATGAACTGGATAAATACTGTGATGCACTATATTAGCAGACCCAGACGCACCTAACCTCTTAAGGTACAGTGTATAGTGACAGGTATATCTGGGAAACACAGAGTGAAAACACACCGCAGATACAGGCACACACAGCGCGGTCTTAGACCGGAGGCATATATCAGAATACTTGCACAATACATTCTGTGACAGGTGCACTCTTTCTTAACTAATGCTGTATGTATAAAGATGTGTAGAATAATCAGGTGTTTCTAAAGTCTGTGTACAGTGCCTTATACAGGTGGCTTTACAAGGTAGACCTTACCCTGCAATCTCAGAGACCAGCAGCAACTATGCTCAGAAGATGGTGCCCAGCGTCTCTGTCAGGGAATGAGGAAAAGTGTGAGGCAGCTCCAGGATGGGAAAATCTACTCAGAGATGGCACCCTGCGTCGGGGGAAGGGCTACAGGTCAAGCACCGGTTTCCCTATACTGGACTTCCACCACCGGTACTACAGGGTCTTATTAAATGGGACGTTAATAAACCCGACCTGTACTCTTACGCTCTGGTGATCTAGTGGGGTCCCTGCTCGGTGACTGTGTTCACACCAGCGCTGCGACCTATCTCCCCTAGGTTGTGGACGGAACACAATTTAATGGTGGGTTCCACCTGGGGGACCCTCTTACCTCCTCCCCTTAGCAGCCACACGATCCAGAAGAGTGGTCTGCGAGTGTGTGCCTAACCTGGAGGAGCCGCGGTAGTATGTGACGCAGCTTGGGAAGTGATGGCGCTGCAGCGCTGTAGTGTCTCCTGACATACAGCGCTGACAGCCCAGTTGAAGAAATCTTAGAAAAGCTTTTTCAGGGCTGCCCAGTGCAGCCCTCCTGTTAGGTGACGTGCTACTGCAGGCACCAACTCGAAACTGAGCTCCAGTGCCTGGAGACAGGGTTTATAGAGGCCCCAATGCATCCTGGGACAGCCTAAAGCTTTAGCCTGTTGGTGCCTCTGGATCAAGATCCACTCTACACCCCGATGTTTTTCTGTGGAAACCCATGTATCCGGCTGCAGAAATGTAGACAAAAGTGATCTTCAACCTAGAACATACATAGTAGCAGTGTACAATAACATCTGGTACATTGGGTATATTATTCAATGTAATGAGGAGGAACAAGATGTGCTGGTACACTTTATGAAATTAAACCAATCAACAAATGTGTTGTCCTGGCCTTCTGTGTTTTGTTCCTTTTATTCACGTCCTCTGTGTAATGGAAGTGCCCATTATCCAAGGAAGTACTGGAAGGCACTGTCTGCTGACAAATTAAGGAAAATTACAAACCGTTACAACAGGTCCAAACAAGGGAAAGATAATGTGATTGTTGACTCAACTTAAGTTATGGACTGAAGTTATATTTAAGTTTTTAAATGTCATGGTTTCTTGGGTTAATTATGTATGCGGTAAAACAGTAATTGAACGTAAACTTCATGATTTTTTTGTGTGGTAGTAATATATACCTTTGTTACGCACCTAATAAAAATAAGATTTTACTTACCGATAAATCTATTTCTCGTAGTCCGTAGTGGATGCTGGGACTCCGTCAGGACCATGGGGATTAGCGGCTCCGCAGGAGACAGGGCACAAAAATAAAGCTTTAGGATCAGGTGGTGTGCACTGGCTCCTCCCCCTATGACCCTCCTCCAAGCCTCAGTTAGGATACTGTGCCCGGACGAGCGTACACAATAAGGAAGGATTTTGAATCCCGGGTAAGACTCATACCAGCCACACCAATCACACCGTACAACTTGTGATCTGAACCCAGTTAACAGTATGACAAACGTAGGAGCCTCTGAACAGACGGCTCACAACAATAACAACCCGATTTTTTTGTAACAATAACTATGTACAAGTATTGCAGACAATCCGCACTTGGGATGGGCGCCCAACATCCACTACGGACTACGAGAAATAGATTTATTGGTAAGTAAAATCTTATTTTCTCTGACGTCCTAGTGGATGCTGGGACTCCGTCAGGACCATGGGGATTATACCAAAGCTCCCAAACGGGCGGGAGAGTGCGGATGACTCTGCAGCACCGAATGAGAGAACTCCAGGTCCTCTTTAGCCAGGGTATCAAATTTGTAGAATTTTACAAACGTGTTCTCCCCCGACCACGTAGCTGCTCGGCAGAGTTGTAATGCCGAGACCCCTCGGGCAGCCGCCCAGGATGAGCCCACCTTCCTTGTGGAATGGGCCTTGACAGATTTAGGCTGTGGCAGGCCTGCCACAGAATGTGCAAGTTGAATTGTGCTACAAATCCAACGAGCAATCGTCTGCTTAGAAGCAGGAGCACCCAGCTTGTTGGGTGCATACAGTATAAACAGCGAGTCAGATTTTCTGACTCCAGCCGTCCTTGAAATATATATTTTCAATGCCCGGACAACGTCCAGCAACTTGGAATCCTCCAAATCGCTAGTAGCCGCAGGCACCACAATAGGCTGGTTCAGGTGAAACGCTGACACCACCTTAGGCAGAAACTGAGGACGCGTCCGCAGTTCTGCCCTGTCCGAATGGAAAATCAGATATGGGCTTTTATACGATAAAGCCGCCAATTTTGATACTCTCCTGGCTGAAGCCAGGGCCAGTAGCATGGTTACTTTCCACGTAAGATATTTCAAATCCACCGATTTGAGTGGCTCAAACCAATGGGATTTGAGAAAATCCAAAACTACATTAAGGTCCCACGGAGCCACTGGGGGCACAACCGGGGCTGTATATGTAGTACTCCTTTTACAAAAGTCTGGACTTCAGGAACTGAAGCCAATTCTTTCTGGAAGAAAATCAACAGGGCCGAAATTTGAACCTTAATGGACCCCAATTTGAGGCCCATAGACAATCCTGTTTGCAGGAAATGTAGGAATCGACCCAGTTGAAATTCCTCCGTGGGGGCCTTCCTGGCCTCACACCACGCAACATATTTTCTCCAAATGCGGTGATAATGTTGTGCAGTCACCTCCTTCCTGGCTTTTACCAGTGTAGGAATGACCTCTTCCGGAATGCCTTTTTCCCTTAGAATTCGGCGTTCAACCGCCATGCCGTCAAACGCAGCCGCGGTAAGTCTTGGAATAGACACGGTCCCTGCTGAAGCAGGTCCCGTCTTAGAGGTAGAGGCCACGGATCTTCCGTGAGCATCTCCTGAAGTTCCGGGTACCAAGTTCTTCTTGGCCAATCCGGAGCCACGAGTATCGTTCTTACTCCCCTTTGCCGTATAATTCTCAGTACTTTTGGTATGAGAGGCAGAGGAGGAAACACATACACTGACTGGAACACCCACGGTGTTACCAGAGCGTCCACAGCTATTGCCTGAGGGTCTCTTGACCTGGCGCAATACCTGTCCAGTTTTTTGTTGAGGCGAGACGCCATCATATCCACCTTTGGTTTTTCCCAACGGTTCACAATCATGTGGAAGACTTCTGGATGAAGTCCCCACTCTCCCGGGTGTAGATCGTGTCTGCTGAGGAAGTCTGCTTCCCAGTTGTCCACTCCCGGAATGAACACTGCTGACAGTGCTATCACATGATCTTCCGCCCAGCGAAGAATCCTTGCAGCTTCTGCCATTGCTCTCCTGCTTCTTGTGCCGCCCTGTCTGTTTACGTGGGCGACTACCGTGATGTTGTCCGACTGGATCAACACCGGCTGACCCTGAAGCAGGGGTTTTGCCAGGCTTAGAGCATTGTAAATCGCTCTTAGCTCCAGTATATTTATGTGAAGAGACATCTCCAGGCTTGACCATACTCCCTGGAAGTTTCTTCCCTGTGTGACCGCTCCCCAGCCTCTCAGACTGGCATCCGTGGTCACCAGGACCCAGTCCTGTATGCCGAATCTGCGGCCCTCTAACAGATGAGCACTCTGCAACCACCACAGAAGAGACACCCTTGTCCGTGGCGATAAGGTTATCCGCTGATGCATCTGCAGATGCGATCCGGACCATTTGTCCAGCAGATCCCACTGAAAAGTTCGTGCGTGGAATCTGCCGAATGGAATCGCTTCGTAAGAAGCCACCATCTTTCCCAGGACTCTTGTGCATTGATGCACAGACACTTTTCCTGGTTTTAGGAGGTTCCTGACAAGTTCGGATAACTCCCTGGCTTTCTCCTCCGGAAGAAACACCTTTTTCTGAACCGTGTCCAGAATCATTCCCAGTAACAGCAGACGTGTCGTCGGGTTCAATTGAGATTTTGGAAAATTCAGAATCCACCCGTGCTGTTGCAGCACTACTTGGGTTAGTGCTACTACGTCTTCCAGCTGTTCTCTGGACCTTGCCCTTATCAGGAGATCGTCCAAGTAAGGGATAATTAATACGCCTTTTCTTCGCAGAAGAAACATCATCTCGGCCATTACCTTGGTAAAGACCCGAGGTGCCGTGGACAATCCAAACGGCAGCGTCTGAAACTGATAATGACAGTTTTGCACCACGAACCTGAGGTACCCTTGGTGTGAAGGGCAAATTGGGACATGCAGGTAAGCATCCTTGATGTCCAGGGACACCATAAAGTCCCCTTCTTCCAGATTCGCTATCACTGCTCTGAGTGACTCCATCTTGAACTTGAATTTTTGTATGTACAGGTTCAAAGATTTCAGATTTAGAATAGGTCTTACCGAGCCGTCCGGCTTCGGTACCACAAATAGCGTGGAGTAATACCCCTTTCCCTTTGTAAAAGGGGTACCTTGACTATCACCTGCTGAGAAAACAGCTTGTGAATGGCTTCCAATACCGTCGCCCTGTCTGAGGGAGACGTTGGCAAAGCAGACTTTAGGAACCGGCGAGGGGGAGACTTCTCGAATTCCAACCTGTAACCCTGAGATACTACCTGCAGGATCCAGGGGTCCACCTGTGAGCAAGCCCACTGCGCGCTGAAATTCTTGAGTCGACCCCCCACCGCTCCTGAGTCCGCTTGTAAAGCCCCAGCGTCATGCTGAGGGCTTTGCAGAACCCGGGGAGGGCTTCTGTTCCTGGGAAGGAGCTGCTTGCTGCCCTCTCTTACCCTTTCCTCTGCCTCGGGGCAGATATGACTGTCCTTTTGCCCGCTTGTTCTTATAGGACCGAAAGGACTGCGGCTGAAAAGACGGTGTCTTTTTCTGTTGGGAGGGGGTCTGAGGTAAAAAGGTGGATTTCCCGGCAGTTGCCGTGGCCACCAGATCCGATAGACCCACGCCAAATAATTCCTCCCCTTTATACGGCAATACTTCCATATGCCGTTTGGAATCCGCATCACCTGACCACTGTCGCGTCCATAAACTTCTTCTGGCAGATATGGACATCGCACTTACTCTCGATGCCAGAGTGCAATTATCCCTCTGAGCATCTCGCATATAAAGAAAAGCATCCTTTAATTGCTCTAAAGTCAATAAAATACTGTCCCTATCCAGGGTATCAATATTTTCAGTCAGGGAATCCGACCAGACCACCCCAGCACTGCACATCCAGGCTGAGGCGATGGCTGGTTGCAGTATAACACCAGTATGTGTGTATATACTTTTTAGGGTAGTTTCCAGCCTCCTATCAGCTGGATCCTTGAGGGCGGCCATATCAGGAGACGGTAACGCCACTTGTTTTGATAAGCGTGTGAGCGCCTTATCCACCCTAGGGGGTGTTTCCCAGCGCGCCCTAACCTCTGGCGGGAAAGGGTATAATGCCAATAACTTTTTTGAAATTAGCACTTTTCTATCTGGGTTAACCCACGCTTCATCACATACATCATTCAATTCCTCTGATTCAGGAAAAACTACAGGTAGTTTTTTCACACCCCACATAATACCCCTTTTTGTGGTACTTGCAGTATCAGAGATATGTAAAGCCTCCTTCATTGCCGTGATCATATAACGTGTGGCCCTACTGGAAAATACGTTTGTTTCTTCACCGTCGACACTAGATTCAGTGTCCGTGTCTGGGTCTGTGTCGACCGACTGAGGTAAAGGGCGTTTTACAGCCCCTGACGGTGTCTGAGACGCCTGGGCAGGTACTAACTGGTTTGCCGGCCGTCTCATGTCGTCAACTGATTTTTGTAATGTGCTGACATTATCACGTAATTCCATAAACAAAGCCATCCATTCCGGTGTCGACTCCCTGGGGGGTGACATCACCATTACCGGCAATTGCTCTGCCTCCACACCAACATCGTCCTCATACATGTCGACACACACGTACCGACACACAGCAGACACACAGGGAATGCTCTATTGAAGACAGGACCCCACTAGCCCTTTGGGGAGACAGAGGGAGAGTTTGCCAGCACACACCCAAGCGCTATAATATATATGGGAACAACCCTATATAAGTGTTGTATCCTTATAGCAGCTTAAATATAGTAATATCGCCAAAAAAAGTGCCCCCCCTCTCTGTTTTACCCTGTTTCTGTAGTGCAGTGCAGGGGAGAGTCCTGGGAGCCTTCCTCACAGCGGAGCTGAGCAGGGAAATGGCGCTGTGTGCTGAGGAGAATAAGCCCCGCCCCCTATTTCGGCGGGCTCTTCTCCCGGAGTTTGTGAGATCTGGCAGGGGTTAAATACATCCATATAGCCTCAAGGGCTATATGTGATGTATTTTTAGCCATAAGAAAGGTATTATACATTGCTGCCCAGGGCGCCCCCCCCAGCGCCCTGCACCCTCAGTGACCGCTGTGTGAAGTGTGCTGACAACAATGGCGCACAGCTGCAGTGCTGTGCGCTACCTCATGAAGACTGAAAAGTCTTCTGCCGCCTGTTTCTGGACCTCTTCAATCTTCGGCATCTGCAAGGGGGGTCGGCGGCGCGGCTCCGGGACCGGACTCCATGGCTGGGCCTGTGTTCGATCCCTCTGGAGCTAATGGTGTCCAGTAGCCTAAGAAGCCAATCCATCCTGCACGCAGGTGAGTTCACTTCTCTCCCCTAAGTCCCTCGATGCAGTGAGCCTGTTGCCAGCAGGACTCACTGAAAATAAAAAACCTTAAAAACTTTTTCTAAGCAGCTCTTTAGGAGAGCCACCTAGATTGCACCCTGCTCGGACGGGCACAAAAACCTAACTGAGGCTTGGAGGAGGGTCATAGGGGGAGGAGCCAGTGCACACCACCTGATCCTAAAGCTTTATTTTTGTGCCCTGTCTCCTGCGGAGCCGCTAATCCCCATGGTCCTGACGGAGTCCCAGCATCCACTAGGACGTCAGAGAAAATTGGATATCTAATGTTGATTGAACTTCGCGTTTTTAAATACTTTCGAAAAACATGCGTTTTTGCCATAACTCGAAACATGAGGCATATAAAGTGATTTAGTTTGGATTTTTGGATTAAGGAGGAAGAGTTAATTTAGGGGTGCAAATTGTGTGGGGATCCCTTAATAAACACCCGTCATACTTCAAATAAACTGGATAAAGAAGCTGCGATTAGTAATTAATTTAATAAATTGAAAAATCAGTATTTAATAAACTGTCAGTCGAGATATTTGGCAGAAATAGTTGTTTTAACATCCTCTTTTAACTAAAATTTTTTCATAAAAATCAGATGGGTTGAACTAACATGGAGTGACCCAGCTGTCATTAGTACAATAAGAAGAGCTGCAGAGGTAGACAACAAGTGAAGGGGCAAAGGTTAAAACTATTTTCATCCGGTAATACTTTGAAAAAAAAAAAAAAAAAGACAAAACACATGTGCCTATGAATGCCAAAGTTATACATTTTATTTATCGTAATCAAGTAATTCATTAAAAACCACACAATTTCCATGATTGACAGATATAAAGACATGAAATGAAAATATAAAATACATGAAAGGCAATCAGTGCTTTAGTCCATTAAGACGACAGTAAACAGGCATTAATTATGACCCATATCTTCAATTCAGTTTTTTTTTCCGTTTTCTTTTTAAACAAAAAGAGTACATACAATTCAAGCAATATTTGTGTATAATCTTGTAAATTGGTTTTAATAAAAATGGTAGATAAATGTATTCTAAACTACAAAATTTACCTTAAAAAAAAAAAAAACTAGTAAAATGTGATACTTATAACACAGGGGACAAAGTTCACTTTGGTCTCTATTGTGATTATTACTGTTTTTATTCCCAAAAGCAAAAAATACTAGCTTGAGAATTCTGTTTCTTTAAAACATTGGTTAGTAAAATTGGCTAAATTGAGAGGTAGTCACTATTTTATACCATGCTGGTAAAAAGGCTGAACTTCATAAAGGAAGCAGGGAATGTATAAACAAACCTTATAAGGCTACTTACACACTGACATTTGCAATAATGTTTTTTCCTTTATAATCACCTGTTAAAACTAATACATATATATATACACACACACACACACACACACATTCAGATTGAGTATCCCATATCCAAATATTCCAAAATACTGAATTTTTTAAGTGAGAGTGACATAGTGAAACCTTTGTTTTCTGATGGCTCACTGTACACAAACTTTGTTTAATACAAAGAGATATTAAACATATTGTATTACCGTATATGACTTTCAGGCTGTGGGTATAAGGTGTATATGAAACATAAATGAATTGTGTGAATGTACACACACTTCGTTTAATGCACCAAGTTATTTAAAAAATTGGCTAAATTTACCTTCAAGCTTTGTATAAGGTGTATATGAAACATAAATGCATTCTGTGCTACACTTGGGTCCCATCGCCATAATATCTCATTATAGGATGCACTTATTCCAAAATACGGAAAAATCCAATATCCAAAATACTTCTGGTCCCAAGCATTTTGGATATGGGATAATCAACCTGTATATCATACTGAATTTATGCACACATTTTTTATGAACAGGTATTAAATTACACATTTACTGTATGTTAACTTTTTATTGCGTTTACAATACGCTTCCACTGAGATGAAATTTGTCAACGCCGTTGTTGTGCATTAAAACAATGCATATGAAAAGGAAGCATTAAAAGTACTGCAGCACAACAGAAAAGCACAGAGGAATGCAACTACATTATCTCATTTAAAAATAGATCTTTAATTTTCACATCTGTTTACTTGTGGTTAGGGCAAACTAACAGCAGAATTTTAATGTCAATGTGTATGTAGCCTAAATATCCACTAATGGCTTCAGCAACAGTTACACCTATGGACAGTATAATAGACAATGTCTCCTGGTAAAACACAGCATTGTGGTTTGTTGAGTCTTTGTGTGAGATATATGATAAACCTCTTGCTATCGTTTAGCAGTTGAACATGCAGTTTATGCTGCTACAGATACATGTAGTTACTGGAAAGGGATAACTCTGTATCCGAATGCTTGGTCGACATAGATAAGAAACAGTCAATAGGTCAACCACTAATGGGTGACAGACATTAGGTCGACATGGTTAAAAGATCGATATTACTTTTTGTACAGTTTTATTTTTTTTATTTTTACTTTTTTTCATATTTTATGATCCACGTGGACTACAATTGGGAATAGTAACCTGTACCAAGCGCAGCAGTAGCAGAGCCAGGCACCTTGCCTGAAGCACAGCAAGCAAACGTGCCATGAAAGGGTACGCGGTGCACTAATTGGGGGGTCCTGGTCACTTTATATAATAAAAACAAAAAAAACCCCATAAACTATAAATCGCATGTCGCACTTTTCTGGTGTCGACCTTTATGTCATGTCGACCTTTTAGTGTCAACCTAGTCACTGTCGACCTTCTCCAGGTCGACTTAGACAGCCATACCTAGACAACTCTATCCATCTAAAAAGTGTGCTTTGTCAAAAGGGCCCTACACACTGGCCGACATGACTGCACGATCTGAACGAACTCGTTCATTAATGAACGAGATAACGTTCATATCGTGCAGTGTGGAGGCTCCAGCGATGAACGATGCGCGGCCCTGCGCTCGTTCATCGCTGGTCCCCCGTCGGCTGTACATGCAGGCCAATATGGATGATCTCGTCCATATTTGCCTGCACTTCAATGCAGCCGGGTGACGGGGGGAGTGAAGAAACTTCACACCCCCAGTCACTGCCCCCCGCCGCCGGGTCGCCCGTCGGCCGTGTCCGCGGCGGATCGGCCAGTGTGTAGGGCCTATAAAACATGGTTTATTCATGAAAGCTGTCTACATACAGATCCTAGTGCATATGCACATTTCCCCAACCCACATCTAGTTAATAATGGGACATTTTGACATATATAACTTTAATGATAAACATTTCTTACAGGAGATAAATTAATTACAATTACTTTTAAGACTTCTTGAGATTCCTCAGTTCATCATTTATATTAATAAAATTTTTTATAAGCTGCATAAAAACAGAGAATTATTATCTATGTAAAAACACAAATGTATTATTAGTAATTTGGATAACAGAAAAGTCTCAAAAGTAATATTAAAAAGGAAAATTAAAAAAAAACAAAAACAAATATCTGGTCACAAGATTAACATTTAATAATTATACCAAATGTCACATAATGGCAATAAGTGTCCTTGCTCAGTGTCAATACCTCAGGAAGAAAGGACATAAACAGGTAAGAAAACCGGAATGCTCCACAACATCCACAATTAAATTCCCACTGGCTGGCTAAATATAAAAGACATTAGATACTTGATAATCAGTGTACACTCTGGGTGCAATGGTGAGACAACTGCAGACCTTCACTGGTAAATAATAATACCAAACGGTGGTAAATCTTACTCATCATTTGCTGTTTTATGGTGGCACACTGTCAAAAGACTTGTGAAAATTATTCACAGTGGCTTTTTTGTATTACTAGGTGTAAACCCTGCAACAATTACTACAGTAGTATAAACACAACCACTTCAAAGGCCTTAATATCATTATGTTTAACGTACTTTCTGCAGCTCACATTATTGTTCTCAGTAACCTTACACAATAGAATCTCTATGATGGCACCTCAAAATAATTACTTAAAGTTCCAAGCAGATTAAATTATAAAAAAATAATAATAATTAAGTGGCACAAATAATGTGTGTACCATATAAACGCCCTTAGACATGTGCGCATTAAAATACATATCTGGTAACAAGTCTCACAATTGAGAAAAATAGGATGGGAATGAGCAACAATGAACAGCAATCCACTCTAATAATATATGTCTGGATGATTGTTCGACAGCGAAAACGGTCCCTGTGATAATGGTCTACACATGAAAAAGTCAACATGAGTTTTTGGGATTTTTTTTCATTTTCAGGAGTTTTTCATACTTCACCATCCACGTGGATTTCAATTGGGAATAGTAACCTGTCTGAAGCATGGTAAACAAAGAGGCAATTAATGGGACCCGGTGCACTAATTGTGGGTCCACATGCTGAAAGGAACATTCTAACACCAACAATACAGTAAAACTCTTGTTGACCATTTCACGTGTCAACCATTTTTCTGTCGACCTAGACATTGTCAACCCACTGATCCATAACCAATGATTTATCAAGTGGAACGGCTTCCTGATCAGAAATCGATCCATATAGAGCTGGAGACCTCCTGAACAGGAGTTATTACGCACAAAGTGTGCAGTCATCTAATTGCAGCCCACTCCAATTGCATTTATTTGGATGGCTCATTGATAAATATATGGGTTAACTTGCCTAAAAATAAACAAAAATGTACCATTGATAGGACAATGATCTATAAGGCTGGAGCAGCATATAAGATGCTATATGGTTATACGAGGTAGCCTTTTGCTGTAAACAGAATTAGAAACAAATCTTTATATATGTAAGCATTGTGAATATAACTAAACGGAGATGTAGTATCACAAATTCATACAGTAAATAATTAGAATATGTACACCGTTTTACACACAAAACAAGAAATACACAAAATAAAAATATTGAAGTGATTATCAGAATTGGGTTTGATTTGAAATGTGAGAAGTAGTTACTAAAACCAGTAAATAAACACTTAATACACTGCTCAAAAAAATAAAGGGAACACTAAAATAACACATCCTAGATCTGAATGAATTAAATATTCTTATTAAATACTTTGTTCTTTACATAGTTGAATGTGCTGACAACAAAATCACACAAATATTATCAATGAAAATCAAATTTATTAACCCATGGAGGTCTGGATTTGGAGTCACCTTCAAAATTAAAGTGGAAACACACACTACAGGCTGATCCAACTTTAATGTAATGTCCTTAAAACAAGTCAAAATGAGGCTCAGTAGTGTGTGTGGCCTCCACGTGCCTGTATGACCTCCCTACAACGCCTGGGCATGCTCCTGATGAGGTGGCGGATGGTCTCCTGAGGGATCTCCTCCCAGACCTGGACTAAAGCATCCGCCAACTCCTGGACAGTCTGTGGTGCAACGTAGCGTTGGTGGATGGAGCGAGACATGATGTCCCAGATGTGCTCAATTGGATTCAGGTCTGGGGAATGGGCGGGCCAGTCCATAGCATCAATGCTTTCGTCTTGCAGGAACTGCTGACACACTCCAGCCACATGAGGTCTAGCATTGTCTTGCATTAGGAGGAACCCAGGGCCAACCGCACCAGCATATGGTCTCACAAGGGGTCTGAGGTTCTCATCTCGGTACCTAATGGCAGTCAGGCTACTTCTGGTGAGCACATGGAGGGCTGTGTGGCCCCCCAAAGAAATGCCACCCCACACCATTACTGACCCACTGCCAAACCGGTCATGCTGGAGGATGTTGCAGGCAGCAGAATGTTCTTCTTGGCGTCTCCAGATTCTGTCACGTCTGTCACATGTGCTCAGTGAGAACCTGTTTCATCTGTGAAGAGCACAGGGCGCCAGTGGCGAATTTGACAATCTTGGTGTTCTCTGGCAAATGCCAAACGTCTTGCACGGTGTTGTGCTGTAAGCACAACCCCAACCTGTGGATGTCGGGCCCTCATACCACCCTCATGGAGTCTGTTTCTGATCGTTTGAGTAGACACATGCACATTTGTGGCTTGCTGGAGGTCATTTCGCAGGGCTCTGGCAGTGCTCCTCCTGTTCCTCCTTGCATTAAAGGCGGAGGTAGCGGTCCTGCTGCTGGGTTGTTGCCCTCCTACGGCCTCCTCCACGTCTCCTGATGTACTGGCCTGTCTCCTGGTAGCGCCTCCATGCTCTGGACACTACGCTGACAGACACAGCAAACCTTCTTGCCACAGCTTGCATTGATGTGCCATCCTGGATGAGCTGCACTACCTGAGCCACTTATGTGGGTTGTAGGGAGGTCATACAGGCACGTGGAGGCCACACACACTACTGAGCCTCATTTTGACTTGTTTTAAGGACATTACATCAAAGTTGGATCAGCCTGTAGTGTTTTTCCACTTTAATGTTGAGAGTGACTCCAAATCCAGACCTCCATGGGTTAATAAATTTGATTTTCATTGATAATTTGTGTGTTATTATGTTGTCAGCATATTAAACTATGTAAAGAACAAAGTATTTTATAAGAATATTTCATTCATTCAGATCTAGGATGTGTTATTTTAGTGTTCCCTTTATTTTTTTGAGCAGTGTATATTAGATATAAAGGCCTACATCTATTTGGTTCAAAATAGCAGGTCTGTAGACGATTCAATAATGGTAAAAGAAAATATCACATGGTATGTTCCCTGAGCAAAGTTCTTAGTCCTGAGTATGTTCTGAAATAGTGATAATATTCTCATATACAAAAATAAAACCTAGCTTTAACATAGGTTTGATATGTGCTTGTGTAGTTCAGTATTGGAAGTCGGGGTGGGGTGCACAGGCTTATGAGGAAAATATAAGCTGTAGTAACCCAAATGACACCTTTTACTGACCACTTGTTCTCAGTTCTGAACTCTATGTAAACAGGGAATGCCCACATCAAATTCCACAAACCTTCTACTGGTAGAAAGGGAGGAAACTTTGGTTTAATAATGCAGTGACATTGTATGGTTTTATTCTATGCATCTGCTGCCAAACCCTTAATACCGTATCATTTGGACAATTGCAAGTCACTTTACTGCACCTGTTCCAAGGCTGGGCAACTCTATTTTGATTCGTCTACATGAACTTAAATAAGACAACTTTTTCCTTACTTAATGTAAGGAAGTATTCCATCAATTCATCACATTCAATATCGTCAAAGTTAACATTTGCATTAGACAGAACTGACAATCAGTTGAGAAAACAGTCATGGTATTCAAGTGTAGTGGCTTGATATGTGCCTGGTAGATAAAATAATCACAATCAGCAGCAGTAATATTATGTTAATACTGCAAATTCAATTAAGTAAAGGAGATGAAAACGTTGAAATGATAGCAATTTCAGTAGAGAACAAAACATATCCTTCCTCTAACCCCCATGTACATTGCATAGGAGCAAATTCATGATCACCAAGTAGACTCTGAGAAGATGCACAGTGTCCAACAAGACTCACCATAATGGATCATTGTGCTGCCATATGTCAGGCACATAAAACCATAAGCAGCACTTTACAAAAACTCCTCAGAATAGACTTGTATCTACATGAAGCTGGGGAGTGTAAGTGAACATTCATACGTTCCTTCCAATATTTTAGTTCATACCAAAAACAAAACAAACAAAAAAGGGAAAAAAACAAAAAAACAAAACAAAAAAAAACACAACAACCCCCCCTCCCCCCCCAGAAAACATCAATACTTCAATCCGCATGACTTTTCCATTTTTCATTAAATTTAGGATTCTCTTGCAGTTCATAGAGTAAACAGTGTGCACCAGTGTATGGTCTAATTCCAACGCACAAATTTGCCAAGATGAGCCAAACAAGCTTTAAGTCCAGACAACGAAGACAAAAACCCTTATACATAACAGGTAGCAATTGCTTCTATTTCAACAACAGCATCTATGCAAGTCAGCACATAACTACAGCTTAATATTAACTGCTCTTCTAAGTTTTACAATTGCTGAAAAGCATTACTTCCATATTGTTTATCATATGCTTCACATTAATTTGGGGTTATTAATGTTAGGAACCAGGCACTAACAGCAGTACACAGACGACCGTTTACTATGCTAATTTGTAGGTTTTGAAATGGGGTTCAAATTTGCTCTGCCAAAGTATAATTTGGTTACTAAAATCGTAAATTACTTGTATGCAAAGTTCTACATAGAATATTAAAGACTACAACAAAATATGCTAGATTCCGTTCAACTAGGCTAGCATTGCGAACCCATCAGAAAAACACAAATGCACAAGCTTAGTGGCTAGCAGTCTATCACTGCCACTAAATATCACCGAAATGGGTTCCTTGCTAGGCCAACTCAAAGTCACAAGACTTTATTATCCTTCATACATGTGCGCAATATTATATATATTTCTGTATTATGTAAATTTGTAGTGATCCAAATTTGCATGGCTATTTTGTATCCGGTATGGCTTTTATAAAACAATACATGGCTTGGTACAGTGTATGCAATACGGTGGTATAGATGGTGCACCCGAAAGGGATGTTATTCAGATGTGCACATTAAAGCCAAAGCCTGAGACAATATTATTTGTACCATTTTCATTTGAGAGTCTGAGGGCTTAAAGATGATATGCTTATGGTATGACCATAGAGTCAATGGTTTAAATTAAGTATACAAAAGCACAATATATTTCACTTTCACAATACCAGGGATTTTGTGTAATTTAGGATTATAATCAGTTAGCAGGAAGTGAAGTATTAATCTGTGTCTTACTGTTGTCTGAACACCCACGATCAACACACGGAACCTAAATAATATCATTATCAGCATTATTTATCTTCATCATACACACAATATCACACATAACATTAAGCACAGCACTGTTAGATCAGAGAAAAGACCAGAAAAATGGCGCCTAAAGCTTTTTTTGGCCAACAGTATTGCTCTGGTGGTCACACTTGCCAATACATGAAGAGGTAAAAAAAATTAGTTATAAAAAAAATAAAATAAAAGTCACAACCATCCTTACAGTCATTCATTCTGGGACATTTAATACTATGGATGTCACTTTTCTTCTACAAAAAACACATTTAACACACAATAAAAATATGATTGCAGGGTAAAATAAAATAAATAGCTGGAGTGTTTCAAAGGAAAAACATTATATGTAAAAATAACAAATTAATATTGCTTCATTCTCTGTGATGCATGCTTAGAATGCGATTACTACATATACACACTTGTCCATATATACTCATTGTTTGAAATTAAAGGTGTGTGCACAAAAGACATTATATACACATACATACACACATACATGTGAGGTAAAAAACAAAAACACCCTGCATCTTCAGTTTGCTTGGAGAGATTTGTCCATTTGTAGATTATTTTTCTTAATTCACAGTTCCTCAACAGTAGTTATAAAATTCCAGGTCACTTGCGAATAATGAAATGACTTCCCCTGTACTTGTATGAGGTAGAACTTCCCAGAGAAGGCAAGTTTAGGGAGACAAAGCTAAGTTTTATTTCTTTTTTGAACAGAAGGCCCCTTTCTTCTTTGTTCTTCAGGCGATGCAGATATCTTACTTATGGAGGCTTCTTGCGGTGACCTGCTTGAATATCCAGAGAGCTCTGATCTTCCCTCCTGAGAATATGATGGAGATGAAAAGCCAAAAGCCCCTCCTCCTTCTCGCTGAAAAACAGAAGTGGAAGGTTGCTGTTCTGTTTCATATCTTCCATGAGAGGCTGCAGGATGCTGTGGAACCGTTTTGTGGGGGCAGTGAGCTACCATATGCATTATGCTTTGACAGTAATGGCACTTTTTGGGCTGAGGAGGAAGATTGCATTCTTTAGCATGATGATCAAGGCCACCACAATTATGGCACCTGAAAAACAATAAAGTGTAAATATTAGATTACAATCCTATATCTCCTTCATTATGCATAAGAAATAGTCACCTTGGTGAAACATTTACCCACCCCTTTTTATGCACATGCATAACAAGAAGTGGCAGACAAACAAACAAACAAACAAACAAACAAACAAACACTAACACACTAATTGGGGGGGGGGATTCAATTATGCACGAACAATTCCATGCAAAAAATTGGACTTTAGTATTTTGCCCAGTGGTGTTTCCTAACAATTCAATTGAAGCCAGTTTTTTTTGCTCGAAAATTGTCCCATTTTCGGGCAAAAACATATAGGTCTGGGATAAGTTCCCAGCCCTATGTGTTACCGTGGTCGAGAAAACAGGGCACTTATTGGGGAGACTTCAGTGGTTAGTGCAAAAAAACCCAACCCCTGATAAATGCCGGCATCGGGGCTCACTGAATAGCACCCAGGCGATCAATTCGAGATGGTACATTACTGCGGCTAATTGAACTGCTCCCTATGATTCCAATCTAAAACACCATGCTAGATACATGAATTAGAAGTACATGAAGCCATTGGAACACTGCTGAATATTTTTGTGTTTGGAAAACGCAAGTTTCTTAGTACACATATTAGGAAATGCATCTTAAGTCAGATAGTGGTCATGTCAAGATTGAAAATAAAGAATAAAAAAAAATAAGGAGAACAACAAAAAGACATATTATGAATAAAGAGAAATCACTATAAAACAATTACATTTGCACGCAGAAGAACAAAAACCTGTAGGCTCATTAATTGTGAAAAATTATATATGAACAACGTAATTTACCAGTGTAATGAAGAGGAGAAAGTAATTACATTCTCCTTTTTGTTATTATGAAAATCCCCTTTCAACAGAAAAGGAATTAACTCCACAAGGTGGCGATATAATCATTTAAATGTCAGAATATAAATCTATAGTAATACAGTATTCATAATATGGATTCATTTCGTCCCCTCACTTGCTTCTCTCCATCATACTGTAGGCTACCCTAATTTTGCACAATGAATGGTCTGGGTTTCACACAGGTCATTACTTCTGCCACACATAAAAGTGGTCACACTCTCGATCTTGTCTTTCAGATTGGATTAGAAGTCACTGACCTAAAAATAAACCCAGTCATAAGGTCAGACCACCCTTCCTTTTGGTTCTCAGTTGCAACTCCTCAAATTAGATCTTAGCCCGTGGAGTTGACCAGGTATCGTCCAAGGAGGGGTATAACTCCCCAGGTTCTTGCAGCAAATCTGTCTCTCTCTGCTATACTGGGTGCCTGTGAAGATCCCTGCTCCCTAGTTCGTTATTATAATAGGGATGTTATGGCTGCAATTGATATTATCGCCCCTGTGCGTATAAGACCTCGTAAACCACAATGTCGAGCTCCCTGATTCGACAACAGTGTTCGTGAGCTTAAGAAAAGTGGACGTAGGCTGGAAAGATGACAGAGGAAAACTAACCAAGTGGATGACCAAATAAAACTAATAAAGCATAATGAAGAATATCAATCGACAATCACCCGTAAGGAATCACAGTTCCTGTGAAATGAGATCACGGCAGAAAACATTAGGCCAGCTCAAATTTTCCACAGTGGAGATGCTTTGCAAGCCAGCATCTATAGACTGATGAAACCCTCTCCCAGGCAAGATGCAGCGAGTTTGCAAACTTCTTTGCATATAAAATATCCACCATCCGGGCTGGAATATCTACAGTGCCATCAAAGGAGTTCCAAACTACAAAGCCTGTTAATATAAGCCACCTGCCTTCATGGACCAGCTTTGACCCAGTGGATGTAAAGGACATTGCTGAAATTGCTCAGATTTGCGTCCCACCACCTGTGATCTGGACCCTGCCTCAACCAAGCTTCTAGTAGGTTGTACAGATACAATTGGTTCTGTCTTTGCAAAGATTGTTCATTGCGCTTTGCAGACAGGCATTTAACATGGAGTCCTAAAAGAAGCAATTGTTAGACCTCTTCTTAAAAAACCTAATTTAAATCCCGACTGCATGACCAACTACAGACCGGTATCAAACCTTCCTTTTCCAGGGAAGGTTATTGAGAAAGTAGTTGCAAATCAACCAGAAACCCGCCTGAGATTTATGATCCATTCCAATCAGGATTCAAGAGAAGACATAGCACTGAAACAGCCCTGGTATGCGTGCTAAATGATCTTCTGATGGCAAGGGACAGAGGTGACTGTTCAATCTTAATCCTTCTGGATCTCTCTGCAGCATTTGATACCATGGACTTCTGATTGAGCGATTGATACATTTTAATGGACTGGATGGCACAATCGTAAGCTGGTTCAAATCATTTCACACAGGCAGGTCACAGAGAGTATCGTCTGGAGTATACCCATCACCATTAGTGCCATTGCTATGTGGTGTCCCACAAGGTTCTATATTATCTCCCATGCTTTTTGCAGTATACATGCTCCCAATGGGTGAATAATCAGGCACCATGGCCTGGTCTACCACTGCTATGCAGATAAACACAACTGTACTTGTCCTTTGCTCCGGGCACTGATAACTCAATAGCAACCCTAAATGGCTGTCTAGATGAGCTCCAGGAGTGGATGAGTGCCAGTTGGCTGTGACTGAACCCGGATAAAACAGAGGTCCTTATGATAGGACCGCAAAATCAAAATCAGCATAGCCAACCAACTAGACTTACACTTGGGGATTCAGAATTACAAACCACTGATCGCGTGCGGAATCTTGGCATTGTCCTGGATGGTGGCTTGACACTTAAACATCAGATATCAGCCGCACTCAAATCCTCATTCTTTCACCTGAGGAACATAGCCAGAATCAAGCACTTAATTCCCTCAGATGATCTGCCAAAAGTCATACATGCATTTGTATCATCTCGATTAGACTACTGTAATGCCCTCTACCTTGGAGTCCAAGCAAAAGAATTGCACCGCTTACAGCAGGTGCAAAACACAGCTGCCAGGCTGTTAACAGACCAGTCCCGTTCTAGCCACATAACACCTATACTCTACTTCCTTCACTGGCTGCCTGTAAGATGGCTACTGAGTTTCAAAGCACTACATGACCAAGGCCCAAGGTACCTGAAGCAGCTTCTAATTCCATACTACCCCACTCTATTACTGCGATCTGTAGATGAAGGACTTTTAGCAGTACCTAGAATCTCCCGTAATTCATGTGGAGGTCGAGCTTTTAGTCATGTGGCTCCGACTCTATGGAACTTACTTCCCCATACAGTGCGAGAGGCCCCAACTATAGAATCCTTCAAAATAGACTCAAGACTTTCCGGTTTACTCAAGCATTTCTATAATATCCCTCTAGTATCTACATGCTTCTGTATTTTATGAAAAGTTGTTCTGTACTTCATTGTTTCTGTACTATATTATGCTATGTATCTATTAAGCGCCTTGAGTCCTACTGGAGAAGGAGCGCTATATAAATAAAATTATTATTATTACTATTGATAAAGCTAAGTAGCAATGTGGAACTTTAAATTACAAAAATGTAAAAGTGCTGTTACTATAAATTGAATGTTAAGCACTGAGTAATTTTAAATAGAATTTCAGAAAATAAAATAGGAAATAAAACTTCAGAATCAGAATAACCACTCTATTGACAATATGCAACACTTTTTGAATTTTTGTACATTCATTGATCTCTGTTCTGTTGATCGTCAAATCACTATTTATCCAAGTCTGCTTTCGTTATTGCTACTTCAGGTTTGTACTCCACAAATAAAATAATTAATAAAACAAACTAAAAATAATAAGAATAAACTAGAAATATGCGATTTAAAAATTGGCAAGAATCTATTTGTTTAACTGTATACACATGCAGTACATGACTAATTGATCTACAATGGTAGTCCATTTAAGTGGCATTTGAAAAAATTTGTCATTTTCTAAAAATAAAAACTAAAACAAAACTAAACACAAAAATATAAAATAAGAAAATTCAAACAGCTTTCTAACATTACATTTTGGAACCACCTTTCATATTGGGGAAAATCTCTCAGAGACACATTTTTTTTATTTGCATTCCATTGACAAAACAAAACCATTTATTTACTGTAGACACAAACCAGGTTTACTGAACCTTAGATTATTTAAAATGTTCACATATTTTAAAATGTTATTATATGATTTTATGTTGCAGGAGCTATACTCATTAATGTTAAATATATTTATTTGTTTAAAAAAAAAAAAACAGAACCAAAAAACAATATTGCAGTATGTTGAACTTCACACTATTTCAAACCTCATAAATCTAATAAAAAATGGGCATAAAAATATTGTAGTTTATATTTTATGCTTTCATCACCTGTGACAGCATTTAAGTCAAACAAAACCATTTGACTGGAGATTAAACAGAGAATTTGAAGCAGATAAGTACATCTTGGACCATCTAGTCTGCAAGATAGTTTAGAAAGATATAGAACTGTGCTCTGTATTAAATTTATTTGATTTAAATCTAAGTTCTAATGGCTGAACACAACTTAATTGGATATAAAATAAATACAATGAATAAATAAAATAGTTTTGTTGTAATGTTAGATTATTCTGGTACAACAAAAGGAGCAATCTAATTTAAACCAAAAAGAGGACTCTTTTAAAAAGCATCAACAGTCTTCCTGCACTAGTTGAAAAATGGAGAGAAAGAGTTTGCACAATCTTTTTAAAGATTTTTGTTTAAATAAAAAACGCACACATGGAACAATAATGAAAAAAATAAATGAGGCATCATAATCTAGTGTATAAATTAAGACTGATGAAACACATTTTACGTTTACTATTCTATTTAACTATTAATAAACTTAAAACTTGCTAAATGGTGTTCCCATTCACCTCTTAGGGTGTGTACACACGGTGAGATCCTTGCTATGCCCGATTTTTACTTGCGATTTCCCTTGAACTCCCTGGAGCCTAGATAGCATAGATTTTGACTAACTGAGCTATGGACTATGTGTGCTTACGATTTTGGCTTATGTGAGATGTCATTGACATGTGAGATGAACTAGATAGTACACCGATCTAGCAAGGATTGACTTGTTGACTTGCCTGCACAGTCTATCTTTTCTTGCAATGCCGACTTGGCGGGACCGCGCATCGGGATCGCAAGGTGACTTTCACCTTGCGATCTGCACTAACTTTTCTTGCGATTTTGACTAGTCAAAATCGAAAGAAAATATCTCACCATGTGTACACACCTTTAGCATAAAAAGGGTTAAAGGGACTAATTCTGCAGTCATAGACAAATGAATTTAAATCAGTCACTATTCTATGCACAGTTATCATATTCAGTCAACCATTTCACGTCACTAATTGACCAAAAACCTGCTGTCAATTTATCCACTTTCAAATCAACCAACATATCTTGTGTTATATTTCTTACTGAAGGTGCAATCTGGCTGTAGGGGATGTAAATTGTTACCTCCAGATTTAACGGCACAGATTTTAGAAAGCACAGAAAAATTTCTAATTGCTCCACAATGTAGTCTTCCGGATTCTTAGCCCCCTTAACATTTGCTTCCCTGCCGAGGCGATGCCTTAGATGCTATCTGCTTCTGTTTATGAGTGCAAGCCTAGGAGGGGGGGGGGGAAAGGGAGGACTGCCACTGGAACACCTCCAGGTGGAGGCCCCATTTCCTCGGGTGCAGGTCATGTCTGCTGAGGAAATCTGCTTACCAGTTGTCTACTCCCAGAATGAAGTTTGCCAACAAAGCCACTGCGTGTTTTTACGTCCAGAAGCGAATTCTTGACACTTCTTGCCATTGCGGCTCTGCTATTCTTTCCTCTCTGTCGGTTTATGAACGTCACCGCCGTCACATTGTCTGACTGAACTTGAATGGCCTGATTCTTAAGAGATGAGGCCTGCAGAAGGGCGTTGTAGATAGCCCTGAGTTCCAGGATATACAAAAATAAATGATCTCTGGCTTATTTGTGCGCCCAAACAAATTAAATAACAAATGAGAGAAAAAGATGTATTCCCCTGATTAATGTGATTCTGGAGGTATTCCACTTTTCTCTTAAGATGATGTAAAGCATAAAAGAAAAAGACACAAAAATCCTTGTGTAGTACTGTTGGACAGAATTGCACATTCAAAGAATAGAGGAATAACACTTCACTGATAGTGATATATATCAGGGTCTGATACCCCTACATCAAATCACTCACAATCGTGAATAAAAAAAACCTGAGCTTCTCATATAAATTAACAGAGAACCGTCACCATATGAATTTCAGGGGATGCCCCCTTAAGTGAAGACTCACAAGTAAAGAACTTGCATTCAGGCACATATAATACTCAATCACGTGGATCCAACACCAGATATAGATACCAGGGGATACCCCCTTCACCAAGACACTCACAGACTAAACCTTGTATAGATGCATAGTAGGTGGGTCTTTTCTCTTCCTTTTAATCCACATTAATCTCCCAAATGTAAATCCTCAGGAAAGAGTATATAAGTGAACCAGTTTTTCACTCATAAAAACACTTTATTAAAAAAAAAAGAACTTCTAAAAAACTTTAAGGCGCATACACGGATTGGAGATAGCCCAGGGATAGGATGATAACTATGAAAAAAATGGGGCCCCGTTTAATCAATCCCGGAATTCTCTCCTCACCAGATAGCGTCCTCTCCGTAGCACAGGTACCCCCACTGACGCGTTTCGATCCTCTGGGGGTCTTTGTCAAGGTGTATGGGGTGACCTGTGATATGTGCAATATATACCCATTATAATTAACAACAAGATTCAGGTGTGTACAATTACAAACACAACCCCCTGCTTTGCATATTAAAGAACAATTCCCTTCAATATAATGTTCCTGTGTTAAATAACACATGGTCCCGGCCATAGAACAGTCCTTTGCCTCTCCTAATATGGCCGCCAGCTAACTTCCGTCCAAAACAAGATGGCGTCCGTCTCACTTCCGTCGACGCTCCGTCCCACCTGACTTTAGTATTGCTGCAAAGTTCTATCTGTCGGAGGTGCTGTATCCGCCCCACTTCCACCGGAAGTCGACGCCATAATCTTCTTCCCTCAATCTTTGCGTCAGCCGTACATCCGCCGGAAGTGTGCACCACAAATTCGCTCCCTCAGTATCACACTCTTCTAATAATTGTTCCACTCGATGTATAAGTTACTAAGACCATTTTGTATTGTGAAGACTCCTATTAATCGTAACCATGGCGATCCGCAAAGTTGATAAATATCTTAAAGAAAAAATGTATGTAACCTCTGCAGAATCTTTAATCAAATCCAAAAAAGAGCCACAATATATATAAGAAAAGCTGTTTGTTTTAAAATACATAAAATGATAAAAATCAAATAAAATATATTAAAAAAATATATAAAAATCAAAACTCATTAAAGAAGCCATTGTAACTCGAAATCACTGTTAAGACCAGACGGGAGCAAAGTTTTATACGTATATATATATATATATATATATATATATATATATATATATATATATATATATATCTATCATTTCCATTTCGGCAAGAATACCTAAAATGTCTTTCGATCTTTCAGTGGTCTTAACGAATTTCAAGCCATAGAAATTTTTTACTTCATGTAGGGAACATTTATGTTTTTCTTTAAAATGGCTTGACAGTGCATGACTGTCTAAGCCTTTTTTAATATTTCTATTTGGTCTTATGTTCAGCTATTCGTACCTTTAGCGGTCTTGTAGTGCGACCAATATAGAATTTATTACATCTACATTCCACCGCATAAATAACGTTGGCCGTGTTACAAATTGTAAATTCATCTACTTTGTGTTCAAACCGATTTATGACAATTTTATCCACTTTAGAAGTGGTTAATCCATTGATGTTTCTACAGCCAATGCAGGAGCTGCACCTATAAAAACCTTTGGATCTATTATAGCTAATCCGTTCCTCTTTTTTTTGATAAATGCTCCTTACTAATTGGTTTTTTAATGTTTTTGGCCTTTCTATATATATGTATAGGTTTCTCAGGTAATAATTTTCCTATTATAGGGTCTCTTTGTAAAATGCACCAATTATTCCTAAAAACTTTCTGCATATCCTTATGCTGTGAATTAAAACCGGTGGTGAAAGCCCATTGGAACTTATCGTTCCTTTTATTTTTTTAACTCTGTAATAAATCTTTACGATCGATCCGTTGTGCACTTAAGAGGCTATTATCAACTCTATCCTGGTCATATCCACAGGCCATGAAAGAATGTTTCATTCTCTGTGCTTGTTCTTCAAAAACAGATTCTACAGTGCAATTTCGTCAAAGGCGCTTGAACTGCCCACCTGGAATTGAGTCAAGCCAATTCCGGTGGTGACAGCTATTCGTGTGAATATAAGCTGCAGAGTCAGTCGGTTTTTGATAAGTTTTAGTTTCTATTCAACCTTCTTTGATATATATAGTGATGTCCAGAAAATTTAAACAGAATTCACTAATCTCAAAAGTGAGCTTTATGTTTTGAGTGTTATTGTTTAAATGGGAGCAGAAATTTTCAAGACTCTCCCTATTCCCCTTCCAGATGAACAAAATGTCATCTATATATCGTGACCATGATACCAGGTTCGTCCCCAGGCTCATATTTTGCCACATATAGTTCCTCCCAGAGTCCCATAAATATGTTGGCATAACTGGGGGCGCACCTGGTACCCATGGCAGTACCCGTATTCTGAATATAGAACTCACCCTTATAGAGGAAATAAATATGTTCCAGAATAAACATGATTCCCTCAATAAGGAAATCCTGTAAACTTTCCTGATCTAGACAGGAAAGTTTTAACCACCTCCCCCCATCTGTGTGTGAAATGATAGTGTAAAGTGAACTGACATCTGCACTAAGAAATATCCTTCTTCCCATGTGATAGAGTTAAACAGGTTCAAAGCATCCCTTGTATCCTTCAGATGAGACCTATTAGTGAATACCAGTGGCTGAAGATGATAATCAATTAGTTGGGATAGGTTTGCAGTTATGGAGTCCACTTCGGACACTATTGGTCTCCCAGGTGGACAAACCGTGTCCTTATGGACCTTTGGCAGGACGTATATGGCAGGAATCTGAGGTTTCTCAATAATAATAAACTTTGCTTCTTTTTCCGTTAAAGTACCATTTAGACGGTACATGTCTATGATCGTCCTCAATTGTGATTGAAAAGCATCTGTAGGATCTTTTTTCAATTTTTTTATACACCATATCATCATTTAGTTGTCTCATTACCTCCTGCTCATACTTGTCCGAATCCATAAGTACAACGCCTCCTCCCTTATTTGTAGGTTTTATAACCACATTTTCATTCTTTTTGAGATCTTTTAAAGCTGATCTTTCCTTTGATGTTAGATTAAATTTTATTTTTTTCCCACTGATCTCCTTGATATCTTCTAGAACCTGTGCTGAGGTTTCCAAAAAACTACCTTTCACGTGGGAAGGGAAGAAAAGGGACTTTGGCCTGAATGGGGTAGCAGATCTCCCCCTTCCTCCTTATTGAGGAAGAATTTCTTAATGGTCAATTTCCTTAAGTACTTCTGCAAATCAATATAGAAATCAAAATCATCAATTTTTGCAGAAGGCGCATACTTTAAACCCTTCTCCAGTACTGACCTCTCATGTTGTGTGAGTAAATATGTACTTATATTGAAAATTTTGGTTTTCATGTATTCCGGTTTAGTTCCATCTCCTTCACTTTCCTGATTTGGAGTCTCGTTAATTTTTTCTTTACATTTCCTAATCCTTTTATGATGTTTTTTTCTGGGGGTTTTTAATCCCCCCCCCCCTTTCGGTCTTCTAGGCTATCTGGGTGGCCGTACATTTCTAGCCCTTTCTAAAAAAGGACGTCGTAATGATTCCCTTCTCAAGGGTACAACTGGAGTTTGGATGCCGTTCCTGTCATTTAAGGTTTCATATCTATTTTAAACCTTTACCGGATATGATACACCAAATCCCCTATCTCCATAATGCCTTCCATAATTAGGATTCGTGTTCCTTCTCCAATTTTGTGGTGATTGCATTTGGTAATTACCATGATTCCTAGCTCCCCCATTCCACCTTGTGGGGTTTCCCCTTATGGGTGTATGTGTTGTACGTTTATTCTCAATATATGGGTCTATATCATGCTGTCCTCTTAACCCTCTCCCCTTAGATCTATTATGTGTATTTTTCGTTTGGGGTGTATTCGGAGTATTAATATTCTCTTGATTGTTTTTGTATATACTATTTGGGATCCAGGGTGTGATCCCCTATCTCAGGACTTATTAGAGCTACCTAATTGTGCGCACAAGGACTTTATCATCCTATTTCTGAGTTCCAGGATGTTTATTGGAAGGATGACTTCCTGACTTGACCACCTTCCTTGAAACTGCACCCCCTGGGTGACTGCACCCCAACCTCTGAGGCTTGCGTTTGTGGTTAGAAGAATCCAATTCTGAATCCCGAACCTTCGATCCATCACTAGGTGAGAAGTTTGTAGCCACCACAGGAGGTTTTCGGCGACAGACAAATCCTCTGATGCATGTGAAGATGTGATCCGGACCATTTGTCCAACCGATCCAGCTGGAAGGTCCTTGCATGAAACCTTCCGTGTTGAATTGCTTTGTAAGAAGCCACCATTTTCCCCAGAAGGCGGATGCACAGATGTACTGAAATTCGGGTCGGATTCAAGACAGCCCAAACCATCGCCTGGATTACCATTGCCTTTTCCAAGGGAAGGAACACTCTGAGACTCTGTGTCCAGTATCATTCCCAGGAAATGAAGCTTCTGTGTTGGTTCTAAGTGAGATTTTGGTAGGTTCAGAATCCACCCATGATCAGGAGTAATCTGGTTGTGAGACTATTATTCTCCAACTGCTGCTCCCTGGACACAGCCTTTATCAGAAGATCATCCAGGTAAGGAATCACATTCACTCCTTGTTTGCGGAATAGTAGCATCATCTCTGCCATCACTTTGGTGAACACCCGCAGTGCCATGGAGAGACCAAATGGCAGGGCCTGGAACTGGTAGTGACAGTCCTGCAGTATAAACCGTAGATAAGCCTGATGAGGTGGCCAGATCGGAATGTGAAGGAACGCATCCTTGATATCCAGAG
Organism: Pseudophryne corroboree; assembly: GCF_028390025.1. Taxonomy (NCBI): domain Eukaryota; kingdom Metazoa; phylum Chordata; class Amphibia; order Anura; family Myobatrachidae; genus Pseudophryne; species Pseudophryne corroboree. Next base: position 477,579,663 of record NC_086447.1, on the reverse strand, counting down.
ACAGTAGGAATTCCCCCTCTTCCAGACCTGAGATCACCGATCTCAGAGACTCCATCTTGAACTTGAACACTCGTAAGTATGGGTTTAATGACTTGAGGTTCAGAATCAGTCTCACTGAATCGTCTGGTTTCGGTACTACAAACAAGCTGGAATAGTAACCCTTGTTTTGTAGATGAGGTGGAACTGGAACAATGACCTGGGTCTGTAACAGTTTTTGAACAATGACCTGGGTCTGTAACAGTTTTTGAATGGCGTCTTAGAAGGTTATTCTTGTTTCTTGTGAAACTGGTAAGCCTGATTTGAAGAATCTGTGAGGTTGGAGCCCTGGGATATAAGATCTATGACCCAAGGATCCTGGCAAGATCTTGTACAGGTGTGACTGAAGAATTTTAGCTGGGCTCCCACTTGCCTGTCTCCCAGGCATTGCGGTCCACCGTAATGCAGAAAGCTTTGAGGAGGCAGAGCCGGAGCTCTGTTCCTGTGAATCAGCAGCCACTGAGAGGACACTGAGCTCCTGAGGGAACTATTCGCAAGCCCCACCACGGCGAGCGTACATTTCCGCAGCACGCTGCCGACGCTAAAGGATCCAGAAGAATGAAAGTGGGGAGTACTGAGCCGGCGTCCCGGCTAGCTGGGCGTCGGCCATTATGGCAGCATGAGGGTACGGAGATGCACGGCTTCAAAATAGGGCGATTGAGTCTCCGGACACAGTACACAACTGCGTCCCAGTACACTATACACAGTACCCATACTGGCACCACAGCCTTAAAATGGTTCTCTCCATTTTAAGCACCAGATTCCTCAGCCAGTATAAAAAAAAGCGGGAAGACCGCACGCCATTGAAGGGGCAAGGCTTCCCTATGAGATGATCCAGCAGCTCACCAGTGCCATTTTCCCTCTGCAGTGGACACAGACACCGACAGGACAGGGACACACAGCTCCTCCAGTATGACTCCAGATTACCTCAGCGGTACCAGCGGGTCATAGCAGGGGGGAGCGACTATTAGTGTACTAAGTCCCCTATCAGGGTACTTAGTCTGTGACCCGGCTAAGCTTGGCATTAGCTGCAAGGGCACGGTAGGGCCTGGCTCCAAACAACTGTGTGTATTCCTGAAGGGCTCTTTGTGGGTTAATTGTGCTTAACCTTTCCTGTGTGTGCTGTCACATTTACATTATGTCAGGCAAAGAGTGTGTTTCTTGTACCGCAGAGTGTTCCTCCTCACCAGGGGGCTCACTACTGGGACTCAGGGTTCACATGCTAGCGGGGCTGAACCGGAATGGGTTATTTCTCTTAAGGGAATGATATCAACTCTTTGTACAAAACTGTCCCGCAATGAGAAAGACGCAATACTTACAACAGACTGTGGATGCATTTATGAACAGAGACTCAGTCCCCAAGACAGTGTCTCAATCCCCTCCCATTTGTCTGCAAAAGCGCTCTCTGGCCCATATCCTGCAGTCTGACTCGGACGCTGACAGGTCAGACATGTAGGAGGGGGAGGTGGACTCTGGGGGGGGATGCAGCTCTGTCACAGGGAATAGCCTCTATAAGAGCGTCTATCAGTGATGTTCCGCATATTCCTGATAAGGTGTCGGCGGGGTGTGAGGAATCTTATGTTAACGTAAAAAAAGTCCAGTCACTTTTCCTGCGTCAACGGAATTGGATACCCTGTTTGAAGAACCATGGGTTAATCCTGATAAGTTTCAAATCCGTAAAAGGTTGCTCTCATCTTTTCCTTTTCCTCTGGAGGATAGGGAAAAATGGGAAAATCCACCGATAGTAGACGCATCAGTCTCTAGGCTGTCATGTAAAATTGTGTTGCCTGTTCCTGGTGCAGCCTCCCTGAAAGACACGGCTGATCATAAAATTGAGACTACACACAAATCATTGTACACAGCTGCTTGGGTGGCCCAAAGACTCACTATTGCATGTGTGTGGATCACTAAAGCCATTGCTAAATGGTCAGGTAACCTAATTGAGGAGTTAGATTCCTTATCTAGGGGAGAATGGTGTCTTACTCCTCCAGCATATACAGGACTCTGCGAACTTCATGGTGGAAGCCATAAAGGAAATAGGCATGCTTAACGCACGTACCACCGCTATGGCAGTGTCAGCATGCAGGGGCTTGTGGCTACGCCAGTGGGCTGCCGACGCGGATTCCAGGAAAGGCGTGGAAGGCCTACCATTCACAGGAGAGGCCTTGTTCGGAGATGAATTAGACAAATGGCTCTCCACAGCTACTGCGGGTAAGTCTACATATCTTCCTTCCGCAGCTCCCCCAACCAAGAAGACTTATTCAGCTTCTAAGTTACAGTCCTTTCAGAGTGCCAAGTTCAAGGGCAAATCCAGAGGTGCTTCTACGTCATCCAGCGGCGCAAGAAGTAAACCAAGCAAACCAGCAACAGCAGGTACTCAGGAACAGAGCTCAGGCTCTGCTTCCTCAAAGACTTCAGCATGACGGTGGACCGCAATGCCTGGAAGACTGTCAGGTGGAAGCACGCCTACAATTCTTCAGTCAAATCTGGTGAAATTCGTGCCAGGATCCCTGGGTCATAAATCTTATTTCCCAGTGCTACAGACTGGCGTTCCAAGAGCTCCCACCTCACAGATTCTTCAAATCAGGCTTGCCAGTTTCACAAGAGGCAAGTATACCTTTACAACATGCAATACAAAAACTGGTACAGACTCACGTCATTGTTCCAGTTCCACCTCATCAGCTAAACAAGGGGTACTATTCCAACTTGTTCGTAGTACCGAAACCGGATGGTTCAGTAAGACCTATTTTGAACCTCAAGTCGTTGAACCCGTACTTATGAGTGTTCAAATTCAAGATGGAGTCTCTGAGAGCAGTAATCTCAGGTCTGCAGGAGGGGGAATTCCTAGTGTCTCTGGATATCAAGGATGCGTACCTTCACATTCTGATCTGGCCCCCTCATCAGGCTTATCTACGGTTTGCACTGCAGATCCAGGCCCTGCTTTTTGGCCTTTCCACGGCACCGAGGGTGTTCATCAAGGTGATGGCAGAGATGATACTTTTACTCCGCAAACAGGGAGTGAACATAATTTTGTACCTGGATGATCTCCTGATAAAAGCACCGTCCAGGGAAAGGTTGCTGGACAGCATTGCTCTCTCAACTAAACTTCTCCAGGACCATGGGTGGATTCTGAACCTTCAGAAATCTCACCTAGAGCCAACACAGAGGCTATCATTTCTGGGAATGATACTGGATATGGAGTCACAGTGTTCCTTCCATTGGAAAAGGCACTGGTAATCCAGTCAATGGCTCGGGATGTCCTGAAGCCAACCTGGATATCTGTGTATCTATGCATTCGCCTTCTGGGGAAAATGGTGGCATCTTACGAGGCTCTTCAATATGGAAAGGTTTCACGCAAGACCCTTCCAGCTCGATCTGTTGGACAAATGGTCCGGATCGCATCTTCACATGCACCAGAGGATCCATCTGTCGCCAAAGGCCAGGATCTCCCTTCTGTGGTGGCTACAGACTTCTCACCTCGTCAAGAGTCAGAGGTTCGGAATTCAGAACTGCATTCTGCTAACCACAAACGCAAGCCTCAGACGTTGGGGAGCAGTCACTCAGGGGGTGCAGTTTCAAGGTAGATGGTCCAGTCAGGAAGTCATCCTTTCAATCAACATTCAACATTCTGGAACTCAGGGCCATATACAACGCCCTTCTGCAGGCCTCACCATCTTAAAGATCGGGCCATTCAGGTCCAGTCGGACAAAGTGACAGCAGTAACGTACACAAACCGACAGGGCGGAACGAAAAGCAGAGCAGCAATGTCAGAGGTGTCAATAATTCTCCTCTGGGCTGAAAAACACGCTGTGGCATTGTCAGCAGTATTCATTCCGGGAGTAGACAACTGGGAAGCAGACTTCCTCAGCAGACACGACCTGCACCCAGGGGAGTGGGGCCTTCCCCCGTAAGTGTTCAGGTGCTTGTCAAGTCGATGGGGATATCCACAGATTGACATGATGGCCTCTCGTCTCAACAAGAAGCTCAGGTGGTATTGTTCCAGGTCGAGAGATTCACAGGCGGTGGATGCCCTGACGACTCCATGGGTCTTTCAGATGGTGTACATGTTTCCTCCATTTCCACTGATCCCAAGAATTCTAAAATGAATAAAAAGGGAAAGGGTTCAAGCAATACTCATTGCTCCGGACTGGCCAAGAAGGGCCTGGTATGCAGACAGTCTGGAGATGCTCCTCGAATATCCGTGGCCTCTACCTCTTCGCGAGGATCTATTGCAACAGGGCCAGTTTGTCTATCAGCATGCTTATTCCACGGCAAGTTTGCCATGTCCAAAATATATACAGGCACACTCTACTAAGTCGGTTGGTTCTTCCTGGGCGGCTGCCCAGTGTGTCGCGGCTTTACAGATCTGCTGGGCAGCTACTTAGTCAGGTTCGAACACGTTTGCTAAATTCTACAAGTTTGATACTTTGGCCTCTGAGGACCTTCAATTTGGTCAATCAGTTCTGCAGGAACCTCAGCACTCTCCCACCTGGTTTGGGAGCTTTGGTACATCCCCATGGTACTAAATGGACCCCAGTATCTTCTAGGACGTAAGAGAAAATAGGATTTTAATTACCTATGGGTAAATCCTTTTCTCGTAGTCCGTAGAGGATACTGGGCGCCCACCCAGTGCTTCGTTCATCCTGCACTGTTACTTGGTTAAGTAATGTTGGTTCAGCGGTTGCTGTTCCTGTATCAAGTTTGGTTAGCTTGGCTTTCCTCTTGTGTGTGCTGGTTCGGAATCTTACCACTATCCTTATTTATCCTTCTCTCGAAGTATGTCCGTCTCCTCGGGCACAGTTTCCTAGACTGAGTCTATTAGGAGGGGCATAGAGGGAGGAGCCAGCCCATACTATCAAATTCTTAAAATGCCAATGGCTCCTAGTGGACCAGTCTATACTCTATGGTACTAAATGGACCCCAGTATCCTCTATGGACTATGAGAAAAGGATTTACCAGTAGGTAATTAAAATCCTATTTCATTAAATGTAAAATGTACTCAACTGATCAACCAGTATAGTAATTCATTATAATACGTGAATGTATTCACTTAAATTTTTTTTAAAAATATATCTAATATTTCACTGTACTGGTCAGTTATGGGACTAAGCAAAAGAATTTTAATTGTCACACCTCCCTGAAATTTTTTTTTTTTTATTGTTTGGAGGTCATCCTTTTTACTGTGTTACCCAGTGGTACATTGTAGCAAATAAGGATTCTAATGGCTACAAGATAAAACTATTTAAAAACAAAAATCTTGGGTTTGCAACAGGACAATAATGGATAAAATGGAAGGTGATTGTACAGGTCCCTCAGTCATCAAAGTAAATGCTATATTCAATGTACACCTGAAATCCTTCCACACTAAGGGGGTCATTCAGAGTTGATCGCTCGCTAGCTGTTTTTAGCAGTCGTGCAAAAGCTATGCCGCCTCCCACTCGGAGTGTATTTTAAGCTCAGCAGAAGTGCGAACGAAAGGATCGCACAGCGGCTGCTAAATAATTTTGTGCAGTTCAGAGTAGCTTCAGACCTACTCAGCGCTTGCGATCACTTCAGACTGTTCAGTTCCGGATTTGACGTCACAAACGCCCTGCGTTCGCCCAGACATGCCTGCATTTTTCTTGGCACGCCTGCGTTTTTTCGAACACTCCCTGAAAACGGTCAGTTGACACCCAGAAACGCCCACTTCATGTCAATCACTCTGCGGTCAGCAGTGTGACTGAAAAGCTTCGCTAGACCTTGTGTAAAAATACATCGGCCGTTGTGAAAGTACGTCGCGCATGCGCACTGCGCCACATGTGCAGAAGTGCTATTTTTTTCCTTAATCGCACCGCAGCGAACACTTTCAGCTAGCGATCAATTCGGAATGACCCCCTAAATGCCTACTATTGCTTAAAAAGCAGCAGCTCCATTTATCCATTGATGGTGAGCTGTGGTTAGTATATAGTGACAGTATAGGCAGGGCCTGTGCTAGGGTGTTCGGCGCCCCCCTGCAAACTGTAAAGGTGCAAATTTATAAAGTGACAGCGAGCATCAAAAGAGGGTGTGGTCTCACAAGGAAGGGACGTTACCACACAATAGTACCCCCAAAAAAGGCACTTTATACAGGCATTTTTGCAAAAGGCACTATGGCACTTTTGATGACTGTTCCCCTGATGATGGATTAAGTCCGAAAACGGCTGTTGGGGAGGTCAACTGTGTTTTTCTGTGCTTCCTTATGAGTATACGCTGAGCCTTGTATCTTCGTTTATGTATACATATCGAGTAAATATTGCACTTTGATCAAACTACAGTGTGCTGGTCCTGTTGTCTATGCTAGTGACTTTGTTGCGGGATGGACATGTGATTATATATATATATATATACACACACATACATATATATATATATATATATATATACATATATACACACACACACACATATACACACACATATGTATATATACTCATACATACACACACTATATAAAACAAACTCTCCTGCAACAACAACGGATAGATACATGCAGCCCTACCTATCCCAGTGTACAATGCATTGCAACAATCATTCACAATCTACATGCAGCAGAAACCTCTCTCTAATACTCAATTCAAGTAAATTACAGAATTAAGTAATGGTAGAGAGCTAAGAATGTGTATCAGTTATACTTTACTAAGACAAAGAAAAAACCGCATTAATCCACAGTTGATATAACAATGTTTTAAATTGTACTAAAACAGAAGTAAATGAAATGTAGTTGCAAAAGCAAATATCTAAATCTGACCTAACCAATATAATGAAATAAAGACAAAACATAAAATCACCGTGGCCTATTGGAATAGGCAATGACATTATCATTAACCAACATCGGTGAAACCCTAATAAATGTTGATGCTGTTAACAGTCTCTCAGTTCCTGGATGTGGCCCTGCTGAATGATAATTTTTTCGACTGCATGTTTTGAATGTGTAAAATTGATCAAACAAAAATATGCTCAAAATACAGGTAATGAAGAGCTTCATAATACTAAAGATTACTAGTTGTTCTGTAATGTAAAAGATAATTTTTACTATACCTAAAATATATACCAAACCAACACTGCAGAGAACAGAAAACTACACATTGTACATCTATACAATAGTTAGCCACCTTCAAGCTAACAACCTAAACTGCGTAAAGCTTTTACACAAGTTTCACAAGCACATTTTTTGAACTTTGATGTATCCATCCTAAATATGCAAGCTAATTTTTCCATTTCACTTCCCACTCTAGTCTTTAAAAACTGCCTTAATCTCCTGCCCCCGGATGTTGACTTTATAAGAACAAAGGTCAAGGTCAAGAGACAGGTCTCAAAAGAATGAGACCATCAACTCATGCCTGAAAGAATTCTTAATAAAAAGCATGCAGACTTTTTTATTTTTCAAAATTCTGAACATTTAAACAATGTTATGAAACATTATTTTTTTAATTTTTTTATTTAAACTGCTTAAAATATTAACAAGAAAAAAATATCTAAGTTTATTCACTTTTCCTGAGACACATATAGGGCTAACTATATATTGTATGATCATTTACCAAAATAAAGGATAACTTTACATTTAGACATATGAAATGGGGGCTTTAAAAAAAGGATTTACAGTTTTAATTTTAAAACAGAAAAAAAAAAAAAAAAGAATTAGGATCTAACAAAAATAAAAATAAAAAAAATACACACCTAAAAATAGTTAGAGATACAGGATCATGGTACAACATGAAAAATGCTCCAGCTTTTACCATTCACTCGCGTGTTTTTTTCTGTCAAATCGAATGTTACACATACTGGATGATAATTTCCATTTGCAATAATATTAGTACTGCACTATATTGCTAAATGAAACAAGTACTGTAAGTACTTAATTTTTAAGACTCGTACATATTCTTCGAAAAATGCAATATATATCTACTAACATTACCAAATAATGAACACAGAACTACAACAACTGCACATTTCATGAAAAATAAAAAAATCTGAATGAACAATTGTACGGACAAAGAAATTCATCTGGAACAAAAACAGGATTTTAATTTCCTACCGGTAAATCCTTTTCTCGTAGTCTGCAGGGGATACTGGGATTCCATTTAGTACCATGGGGTATAGACGGGTCCACTAGGAGCCATGGGCACTAAAGAAGTTTGATTAGGTGTGCTGGCTCCTCCCTCTATGCCCCTCCTACCAGACTCAGTCTAGGAAACTGTGTCCGAGGAGACGGACATACTTTGAGAGAAGGATATAGAAAAAAGTAAAGCGGTGAGATTTCGAACCAGCACAACCATAACAAGAGGAAAGCCATGCTTACCAAAACTTGCAAACAGGAACAGCAACAGCTGAACCAAACATTATTTAACCAAGTAGCAGTGCAGGAATAACGAAGCACCGGGCGGGCGCTCAGTATCCCCTACGGACTATGAGAAAAGTATTTACCGGTAGGTAATTAAAATACTATTTTCTCTTATGTCCTAGGGGATACTGGGAATCTATTTAGTACCATGGGGGAAGTACCAAAGCGCCCAAACCGGGAGGGAGAGTGCTGAGGTTCCTGCAGAACTGATTGACCAAATTGAAGGTCCTCAGAGGCCAAAGTGTCGAACCTGTAAAACTTAGCAAACATGTTCGACCTCGACCAAGTATCCGCTCGTCAGAGCTGTAAAGCCGACACCACCAGGGCAGCCACCCAAGAAGAACCCAACGACTTAGTAGAGTGAGCTTGTACAGATTATGGAATCAGCAAACCTGCCGTGGAACTAGCATTCTGGATAGTGAGCCTGATCCAGCGTGCAATGGACTGCTTTGAAGCAGGATACCCAATCTTATTGGGGTCATAAAGAACGAACGAGTCCGATTTCCTGTGACGAGCTGTTCTCTTTACATAGACCTTCAAAGCTCTCACATCCAAAGACTTTGAAGTAACAGAGGTGTCCGTAACAACCGGGACCACAAGAGGTTGGTTGATGTGCAGAACACCTTGTAAGAACGTCTGGACCTTTAGGGAGAGAAGCCAATTGTTTCTGAAAGAAAATAGCAAAGGCCGAAATCTGAACTTTTATGGAGCCTTGGCGTAGGCCCACCTCCACTCCCGACTGCAGAAAAAGCAGGAAAAGTCCCAAATGAAATTCCACAGCAGAAAAAGGTCTGCTTTCACACCAGACACATATTTCATCCAGATATGATGGTAATGGTTAGACATTACCCCCTTCCTGGCTTGGATCATAGTCGGGATGACCCTGTCAGGAATCCCTCTCCTTGCTAGAATTAGCCGTTCAACGTCCATGCCGGTAAACGTAGCCGTGGTAAGTCTTGAGAGACGAACATGCCCTGTTGCAGAAGATCCTCTCGAAGAGGTAGAGGCCTTGGATCTTCTACCATCATCTCAAGTAGATCCGCATACCAAGCCCTTCGCGGCCAGTCTGGAGCAATGATGATTGCTTGAATCTTTTCCCTTTTTATTCATTTCAGAATTCTTGGGATTAGAGGAATGGGAGGAAATCTGTATCATTCCCAGGAAATGAAGCTTCTGCAATGATTCTAGGTGAGATTTTGGTAGGTTCAGAACCCACCAATGATCCAGGAGTAATCTGGTTGTGAGACCAACGTACTTCAACAACTGCTCCTTGGACGCAGCCTTTATCAGAAGATCATCCAGGTAAGAAAGTACGTTTACTCCCTGTGTGTGCGGAGCAACTTCATCACCTCTGCCATCACCTTGGCGAACACCCACGGTGCAGTGGAGAGACCAAATGGCAGGGTCTGGAACTGGTAGTGACAGTCCTGCAGTGCAAACTGTAGGTAAGCCTGATGAGGCGGCCAGATCGGAACATGAAGGCAGGCATCCTTGATATCCAGAGAAACTAGGAATTGCCCCTCCTCCAGACCCGATTACCGCTCTCAGAGCCTCCATCTTGAATCTGAACCCCCGTAAGTACGGGTTCAACAACATGAGGTTACGAATCAGTCTTGCCGAACCGACCGGTTTCGGTACTACAAACAAGCTGGAATAGTAACCCTTGTTTTGTATACGAGGTGGAACTGGAAAAATTACCTGGGTCTATAACAGTTTTTGAATGGCTTCCTGTAAAGTTATTCTTGTCTCTTGTGCAACTGGTAAGCCCGATTTGAAGAATCTGTGAGGTGGGAGCTCCTGGAACTCCAGTCTGTAGCACTGGGAAATAAGGTCTATGACCCAGGGATACTGGCACAATCTTGTCCAGATGTGACTGAAGAATTTTAGCCTGGCTCCCACCCGCCAGTCTTCCAGGCATTGCGGTCCACCGTCATGTGGAAGGTGTTGAGGAAGCAGAGCCTGAGACCTGTCCCTGTGAACCAGCAGTCGCTGTTTTGAGTGGTTTTCCTCTAGCGCCTCTGGCGGTGGTAGAAGGACCTCTGGCCTTGCCCCTAGATAGAACGGTCCGAAAGGACTACAACTTGGATCCTGAATTGGCCTTCTTGGCTGGCGAAGCTACAGAAGGTAGGTATGTGGACTAACCCGCAGTAGCTTTGGAGATTCATTTGTCTAGTTCATCTCCAAATACAGCCTAGTCTGTGAAAGGTAGGCCTTCCACCACACCTTTCCTGGAGTCCGTATCCACAGTCCACTGGTGTAGCCATAAACCCTTGCATGCAGACACTGCCATAGCTGTAGTGTGTGCATTAAGCAAGCCTCCCGTTTATGGCTTCCACCACAAATTTCGCAAAGTCATATATATGTTGCAGGAGCAAAATAATCTCTCCTTGAGGCAAAGTATCTAACCCCTCCATTTAGCAATGGCTCGCATAATCCACCAACATGCTATAGTGGGACTCTGGGCCACCCCGGCAGCAGTATGCAAAGATTTGTGTGTAGTCTCAATCTTGCGATCAGCTGCATCCTTTAGGGAGGCTGCACCAGGAACAGGTACCACTATTTTACGTGAGAGCCTGGAGACCGATGCATCCACTACAATATTTTTCCTATCCCCAGGAGGAAAAGGAAAAGATAACTGTTTAGGGAATTGAAATTTCTTATCTGGATTAACCCACGGTTCTTTAAATTTAGTTCCTTTGACACAGGAAGAGTGGCTGAGGATTTCTTCTTTATATTAAATAAGATTCCTCACTCTCCTCTGTCATCTTATCAGCGATATTCAGAACTTCTCTGATAGCTACTATGAGAGCCTCCATTCCCTGCGACAGAGTACCCTCCCCCACCTCTGAGTCCACTTCACCCTCCTCCATTTCTGACCCCTCATCATCAGAGTCAGACTGCAGGATATGGGCCAAAGTACGTTTGTGCGGACAATGGCAGGGGACTGAGACGCTGGTTTGAGTCCTTTTTCATGAACTCACTCATAGATTGTCTTAAGTATTGTGTCTCTTTCTCATTCAGAGATAATTTAGTAGAAATTGTAGAAATCATTCCCCTAATGGAGTCCAGCCATGCTGGTTCTGCCCCACTAGACTGGGAAGGAATACTACACTGAGTACACATCAGTGAACCCCCTGGAGAAGAGGAACACTGTGCCTTACATGAAACACACTCTTTGCCTGACATACTGTAACAGTTACAGCACAAACACACACACACACAGGAAAAATAAGAATTTACTTACCGATAATTCTATTTCTCGTAGTCCGTAGTGGATGCTGGGACTCCGTCAGGACCATGGGGGGATAGCGGCTCCGCAGGAGACTGGGCACAAAAGTAAAAGCTTTAGGACTACCTGGTGTGCACTGGCTCCTCCCCCTATGACCCTCCTCCAAGCCTCAGTTAAGATACTGTGCCCGGACGAGCGTACACAATAAGGAAGGATTTTTGAATCCCGGGTAAGACTCATACCAGCCACACCAATCACACCATATAACTTGTGATCTAAACCCAGTTAACAGTATGATAACATGAGGAGCCTCCAGAACAGATGGCTCACTACAACAAAAACCCGAATTTTTGGCAACAATAACTATGTACAAGTATTGCAGACAATCCGCACTTGGGATGGGCGCCCAGCATCCACTACGGACTACGAGAAATAGAATTATCGGTAAGTAAATTCTTATTTTCTCTGACGTCCTTGTGGATGCTGGGACTCCGTCAGGACCATGGGGATTATACCAAAGCTCCCAAACGGGCGGGAGAGTGCGGATGACTCTGCAGCACTGAATGAGAGAACTCCAGGTCCTCCTTAGCCAGGGTATCAAATGTGTAGAATTTTACAAACGTGTTTTCCCCTGACCACGTAGCTGCTCGGCAAAGTTGTAAAGCCGAGACCCCTCGGGCAGCCGCCCAAGATGAGCCCACCTTCCTTGTGGAATGGGCATTGACAGATTTTGGCTGTGGCAGGCCTGCCACAGAATGTGCAAGCTGAATTGTACTACAAATCCAACGAGCAATAGTCTGCTTAGAAGCAGGAGCACCCAGCTTGTTGGGTGCATACAATATAAACAGCGAGTCAGATTTTCTGACTCCAGCCGTCCTGGAAACATATATTTTCAGGGCCCTGACTACATCCAGTAACTTGGAATCCTCCAAGTCCCCAGTAGCCGCAGGCACCACAATAGGTTGGTTTAGGTGAAACGCTGAAACCACCTTAGGGAGAAATTGAGGGCGAGTCCTCAATTCCGCCCTATCCGAATGAAATATCAGGTAAGGGCTTTTATAGGATAAAGCCGCTAATTCTGATACGCGCCTGGCTGAAGCCAGGGCCAACAGCATTACCACTTTCCATGTGAGATATTTTAAATCCACTGTGGCAAGTGGTTCGAACCAATGAGATTTTAGGAATCCCAAAACCACATTGAGATCCCAGGGTGCCACTGGAGGCACAAAGGGCGGCTGTATATGCAGTACCCCCTTTACAAAAGTCTGGACTTCAGGAACTGAAGCCAATTCTTTCTGGAAGAAAATCGACAAGGCCGAAATTTGAACCTTAATGGATCCTAATTTTAGGCCCATGGACAGTCCTGTTTGCAGGAAATGCAGGAAACGACCTGGTTGAAATTCCTCTGTCGGGGCCTTCCTGGCCTCGCACCACGCAACATATTTCCTCCAAATACGGTGATAATGTTGTACAGTTACATCCTTCCTGGCTTTAATCAGGGTAGGAATGACTTCATCTGGAATGCCTTTTTCCTTCAGGATCCGGCGTTCAACCGCCATGCCGTCAAACGCAGCCGCGGTAAGTCTTGGAACAGACAGGGTCCTTGCTGAAGCAGGTCCCTTCTTAGAGGTAGAGGCCACGGATCCTCCGTGAGCCTCTCTTGAAGTTCAGGGTACCAAGTCCTTCTTGGCCAATCCGGAGCCACGAGTATAGTTCTTACTCCTCTCCGTCTTATAATCCTCAGTACCTTGGGTATGAGAGGCAGAGGAGGGAACACATACACTGACTGGTACACCCACGGTGTTACCAGAGCGTCCTTGAGGCGGGACGCCATCATGTCCACCTTTGGTTTTTCCCAACGGTTTACAATCAATTGGAAGACTTCTGGATGAAGTCCCCACTCTCCCGGGTGGAGATCGTGTCTGCTGAGAAAATCTGCTTCCTAGTTGTCCACTCCGGGAATGAACACTGCTGACAGTGCTATCACATGATTTTCCGCCCAGCGAAGAATCCTTGCAGCTTCTGCCATCGCTCTCCTGCTTCTTGTGCCGCCCTGTCTGTTTACGTGGGCGACTGCCGTGATGTTGTCCGACTGGATCAACACCGGCTGACCCTGAAGCAGAGGCCTTGCTTGACTTAGGGCATTGTAAATGGCCCTTAGTTCCAGGATATTTATGTGAAGTGACGTTTCCAGGCTTGACCACAAGCCCTGGAAATTTCTTCCCTGTGTGACTGCTCCCCAGCCTCTCAGGCTGGCATCCGTGGTCACCAGGACCCAGTCCTGAATGCCGAATCTGCGGCCCTCTAGAAGATGAGCACTCTGCAACCACCACAGGAGAGACACCCTTGTCCTCGGAGACAGGGTTATCCGCTGATGCATCTGCAGATGCGATCCGGACCATTTGTCCAGCAGATCCCACTGAAAGGTTCTTGCGTGGAATCTGCCGAATGGAATCGCTTCGTAAGAAGCCACCATTTTTCCAAGGACCCTTGTGCATTGATGCACTGACACTTGGCCTGGTTTTAGGAGGTTCCTGACTAGCTCGGATAACTCCCTGGCTTTCTCCTCCGGGAGAAACACCTTTTTCTGGACTGTGTCCAGAATCATCCCTAGGAACAGCAGACGTGTCGTCGGAATCAGCTGCGATTTTGGAATATTTAGAATCCACCCGTGCTGTCGTAGCACTACTTGAGATAGTGCTACTCCGACCTCTAGCTGTTCCCTGGACCTTGCCCTTATCAGGAGATCGTTCAAGTAAGGAATAATTAAGACGCCTTTTCTTCGAAGAAGAATCATCATTTCGGCCATTACCTTGGTAAAGACCCGGGGTGCCGTGGACAATCCAAACGGCAGCGTCTGAAACTGATAATGACAGTTCTGTATCACAAACCTGAGGTACCCTTGGTGAGAAGGGCAAATTGGGACATGGAGGTAAGCATCCTTGATGTCCAGAGACACCATATAGTCCCCTTCTTCCAGGTTCGCTATCACTGCTCTGAGTGACTCCATCTTGAATTTGAACCTTTGTATGTAAGTGTTCAAGGATTTCAGATTTAAAATAGGTCTCACCGAGCCGTCCGGCTTCGGCACCACAAACAGCGTGGAATAATACCCCTTTCCCTGTTGCAGGAGGGGTACCTTGATTATCACCTGCTGGGAATACAGCTTGTGAATGGCTTCCAATACCGCCTCCCTGTCGGAGGGAGACGTTGGTAAAGCAGACTTCAGGAACCGGCGAGGGGGAGACGTCTCGAATTCCAATTTGTACCCCTGAGATACTACCTGCAGGATCCAGGGATCCACTTGCGAGTGAGCCCACTGCACGCTGAAATTCTTGAGACGGCCCCCCACCGTGCCTGAGTCCGCTTGTAAAGCCCCAGCGTCATGCTGAGGACTTGGCAGAAGCAGGGGAGGGCTTCTGTTCCTGGGAAGAGGCTGCCTGATGCAGTCTTTTTCCCCTTCCTCTGCCCCGGGGCAGAAATGAGTGGCCTTTTGCCCGCTTGCCCTTATGGGGACGAAAGGACTGAGCCTGAAAAGACGGTGTCTTTTTCTGCTGAGAGGTGACCTGGGGTAAAAAGGTGGATTTCCCAGCCGTTGCCGTGGCCACCAGGTCCGATAGACCAACCCCAAATAACTCCTCCCCATTATACGGCAATACTTCCATATGCCGTTTGGAATCCGCATCACCTGACCACTGTCGCGTCCATAACCCTCTTCTGGCAGAAATGGACAGCGCACTTACTCTTGATGCCAGAGTGCAAATATCCCTCTGTGCATCTCGCATATATAGAAATGCATCCTTTAAATGCTCTATAGTCAATAATATCCTGTCCCTATCCAGGGTATCAATATTTTCAGTCAGGGAATCCGACCAAGCCACCCCAGCACTGCACATCCAGGCTGAGGCGATTGCTGGTCGCAGTATAACACCAGTATGTGTGTATATACTTTTTAGGATATTTTCCAGCTCCCCATCAGCTGGTTCCATGAGGGCGGCCGTATCAGGAGACGGTAACGCCACTTGTTTTGATAAGCGTGTGAGCGCTTTATCTACCCTAGAGGGTGTTTCCCAACGCGCCCTAACCTCTGGCGGGAAAGGGTATAATGCCAATAATTTTTTAGAAATTATCAGTTTTTTATCGGGGGAAACCCACGCTTCATCACACACCTCATTTAATTCATCTGATTCAGGAAAAACTACGGGTAGTTTTTTCACACCCCACATAATACCCTTTTTTGTGGTACTTGTAGTATCAGAAATGTTCAAAACCTCCTTCATTGCCGTGATCATGTAACGTGTGGCCCTACTGGAAATCACGTTTGTTTCCTCACCGTCGACACTGGAGTCAGTGTCCGGGTCTGTGTCGACCATCTGAGGTAACGGGCGCTTTAGAGCCCCTGACGGTGTTTGAGACGCCTGGACAGGTACTAACTGATTTGCCGGCTGTCTCATGTCGTCAACAGTCTTTTGTAAAGTGCTGACGCTATCACGTAATTCCTTCCATAAGACCATCCAGTCAGGTGTCGACTCCCTAGGGGGTGACATCACTATTACAGGCAATTGCTCCGCCTCCACACCATTTTCCTCCTCATACATGTCGACACAAACGTACCGACACACAGCACACACACAGGGAATGCTCTGATAGAGGACAGGACCCCACTAGCCCTTTGGGGAGACAGAGGGAGAGTTTGCCAGCACACACCAGAGCGCTATATATAATGTATAGGGACAACCTTGTATAAGTGTTTCTCCCTAATATAGCTGCTGTATAGATTCTTATGCCAATTTAGTGCCCCCCCTCTCTTGTTTTACCCTGTTTCTGTAGTGCAGGACTGCAGGGGAGAGTCAGGGAGACGTCCTTCCAGCGGAGCTGTGAGGGAAAATGGCGGAGGAGATAGGCTCCGCCCCCTTCTCGGCGGCCTTTCTCCCGCTTTTTTAAGGAAAACTGGCAGGGGTTAAATGCATCCATATAGCCCAGGAGCTATATGTGATGTATTTTTTTGCCATCCAAGGTGTTTTTATTGCGTCTCAGGGCGCCCCCCCCCAGCGCCCTGCACCCTCAGTGACCGGAGTGTGAAGTGTGCTGAGAGCAATGGCGCACAGCTGCGGTGCTGTGCGCTACCTTATTGAAGACAGGACGTCTTCTGCCGCCGATTTTCCGGACCTCTTCTGTCTTCTGGCTCTGTAAGGGGGCCGGCGGCGCGGCTCTGGGACCTATCCATGGCTGGGCCTGTGATCGGTCCCTCTGGAGCTAATGTCCAGTAGCCTAAGAAGCCCAATCCACTCTGCACGCAGGTGAGTTCGCTTCTTCTCCCCTTAGTCCCTCGATGCAGTGAGCCTGTTGCCAGCAGGACTCACTGAAAATAAAAAACCTAACTTAAACTTTTTCACTAACCAGCTCAGGAGAGCCACCTAGTGTGCACCCTTCTCGTTCGGGCACAAAAATCTAACTGAGGCTTGGATGAGGGTCATAGGGGGAGGAGCCAGTGCACACCAGGTAGTCCTAAAGCTTTTACTTTTGTGCCCAGTCTCCTGCGGAGCCGCTATCCCCCCATGGTCCTGACGGAGTCCCAGCATCCACAAGAACGTCAGAGAAAGGTTAAATGCACAATTAACCCACAAAGAGCCCTTCCAGGGAGAGACAGAGTATGGAACCAGCCCATGGCACCTTATCGCTAATGCCAAGCTTAGCCGGGTCGCAGACTAAGTACCTAGATTAAGGACTTCGTACACTAGTAATCACTTTCCCCCTTGCTATGACCCCATGATACCGCTGAGGTTATCTGGAGTCTCTCCGGAGGAGCTGCGCATCCCTGTCAGTCAGAGTCTGTGTCAGCTGCAGTAGGGAAAATGGCACTTGTGAGCTGCTGGATCCGCTCATAGTGAAGCCCCGCCCTTCCAATGGCACGCGGTCTTCCCAATCTTCTTTATAGTGGCTGTATGTGTATATGTGCATAAAATGGAGACAGACTCCTTTTATAGCTTTGTTGCCAGTCTGGATACTGTGTCCATTGTTCAGCGTCTTGTCTGTAGTCGGGAGACGCAGTCCGCCCCATTCAGAAGCCGCACGTCTCCGTACCCTCATGCCGCCCTAACGGCCGGCGACCTGCTAACCGGGATGCAGGCTTAGTACTCA
Source organism: Pseudophryne corroboree (assembly GCF_028390025.1). Lineage (NCBI taxonomy): Eukaryota > Metazoa > Chordata > Amphibia > Anura > Myobatrachidae > Pseudophryne > Pseudophryne corroboree. The sequence goes on along the minus strand of NC_086447.1, from coordinate 477,561,898 downwards.
CCACTCTTCTTTCTTCTGGCTCTGTTAGGGGTGGCAGCCTGCTGCGGGAATGTGCGCTCACTGTGGTGGGGCTTGCGAATAGTTCCCTCAGGAGCTAGCATCCTGTCAGCGGGGAACGGGACCATTAATCCTGAGAGAGGTTGGGCCGTTCCCCTCCCCCTTAAGTCCCACGAAGCAGGCAGGCTGGTCCCATCCAGTCCCACCTGAAAAATAACAAACTTAGAAAATAAATGCAGAGTCTGGTAGGAGGGGCATAGAGGGAGTAGCCAGCACACCTAATCAAACTTCTATAGTGCCCATGGCTCCTAGTGGACCCATCTATACCCCATGGTAGTAAATGGATTCCCAGTATCCCCTAGAACGTAACAGAAAAAAAGATTTTTGCTGCAATTAGAATACAGGCCAATATAATACGCTTCTTGACAGAAGAATGGTTTCCTAACCAACTGTGTTAGCATTACAATACATTTATTTAAAACACAGCAGCAATCTGTCTAGCATGGAACAGGTTAGCTACAAACCGTTACTAAAGATTTCCCATCTTCCATATTCTGTGCTAGAAGTCTCTCCATCCTTAGCTTATCTCCTATTAACTTGTATTCTGTTGTCAGAGCAACTACTGTAAAATAGATATGCAATTCTTTCTAAAGGGGAGGACCAAATGACTTGAATGCTGGATACAGCTTCTAATCTCTCTGCTGAAGACATGGATGCATATAGAAAAGGATGAAAAAATATACAACACACACATGAAATTTGAACAGTAAATATAGTACTGTATATCATAAAGATTTATTTTACCATATGGATGAACTATGAACATTAAAATGTTATAAAGCAAACCTATAAACAAAATTGCTGTAATAGAAATGTGAGACTAATCAAACTGAAAGCTTAATGTAATTGATTTAGAACTACAGTATGTGGTCCTGGAAACCTCAATGATATTCCATGTATCTTATATAAGTGGGAGCCACCTTGACTAACTAATAGATTAGAATAATTGGAGTTGGGCATCATTCTAAATACAATTTTCATTAGTTTATTTTAGCTATAGAGTAACGTCTTCAAATCCACATGATATATGACTAAAATGTATTACAAGTAATCTCCCAGCAGTAAGACTGCTGCTCTAACTGCAAACTTCCTATTTTACTTTGTTCAAGACAGCTGTATCTGTATATTTTGTGCTCCAGCCCTTAATGTAGTAAGTTCCATGAAACAATGTGCTTCAGTTTGAATGTTTCCACCTATTGTATGCACTTTATCCTATAATTGACAGTGCATCTGTCCCTGCAGTCATGTCATTGCAAGCACAGGCCATTTGGTCAAGTATGAAGCCGTTTCATCAAATGAATAATTTGCATCTGTAAACAATGCCCAAGCAGCAGCTTCAAGAACTGAAGCAGATGCTGTTTCATCAGCTGAAAATCAGGCTTTAAAGAGTGTTTTTAATTATGAAACCTTAAAATTTTTAAGCAAATGTCAACATCAATAAATAATAATAATTATATAAAATGTTATTTATATAGCAGTCTTTCTCCAACAAGACTCAAGGCGTTTACAGCCATCATAAAGGCAATGCACATAATACAGGAAATTTAAGTAATACAGCAACAGACAGGCCACACAGACAAACAAGAAAACCTAGAGCACACAGTAAGCATAATGAAGGATTGGTGTAGGCATTTTGGGTAATAACTTCCAAGGGTTGTGTATTCCACCATCGCAAGCTACCAGGTGAGGGAGCCATCTTGGGCACACAGCAAAGGATTACCCTGGGTGGAACAGTGCACCCCCAGAAGAGACGACACAAAAACGAGATGTATGGTAAGAACTTACCGTTGTTAAATCTTTCTGCAAGGTACACTGGGCTCCACAAGGATTAACATCGGGGTGTAGAGTAGGATCTTGATCCAAGGCACCAACAGGCTCAAAGCTTTGACTGTTCCCAAGATGCACAGTGCCGCCTCCTCTATAACCCCGCCTCCGTGCACAGGAGCTCAGTTTCGTTAACCAGCCCAATGCAGTAGCAGGTACTAGAGACGACAATCGCTCGTAGCCAATTACACCACACACTCACCACAGGAGAGGGTGTCAGTGGCTAATTCCACATCAACCCAAAGAAGCTAAGTGCGTCAAGGGGGGCGCCTTGTGGAGCCCAGTGTACCTTTGCAGAAAGATTTGACAACGGTAAGTTCTTACCATAAATCTCGTTTTCTGCTGCGGGGTACACTGGGCTCCACAAGGATTAACATCAGGGATGTCCTAAAGCAGTTCCTTATGGGAGGGTAAAAACACAATTGAAAACCTCTGAGGAAACCGCCACCCACTAAAGGCGGAGAAACACGTCAGGTGATTGAAAACGTCAGATGGAACGCACCGGAAGCTCCGAAAAACCCGGAAGTCGCGGACCGCGACAAAGCACTCCCTGCTACACCACACGCTACAGCGTCTCATGCTCAGCCGGAGACAGCCGCACTAAGCCGGTACCCCAAGCCAGGCACAAGACACCAGAACCGCCGCAGTGTGGAGGGGTAAGCATTGCCCATAGGAGTGTCATGCCGGGGAACAAGTAATTACCAGCATCACATTATGAAATTATCTAACTGCTGCTAGCATCATTGCCTGAACAAAACTGCCAAAGTGAACAAATATTCTAGCAGTAAACAGTACGGGACTGTGACTCTTTTTCACAATACAAGTCATGGTTATTTAACAGCTTTCCAACGTTGATACTGATAAGTCCCCTGGAGGGAAATAACAGCTATACTAACCAGCAGGACTGTATGAAAAGAATTGTGCTGTGTTTTTTCTAACAAACTAATATACCGGTATGCATGCCATTTACTAATATAAAAGTCCAATTGGCTAGAGCTTATATTTTATATTGTATTCATTTCCTCTCAGTCTTGATTGTTATCTTATTGAGATGTTTTGATAAATGTTTATATAATTCATTGTTTTTAGGAGACAAATAAAGGTATTTTTATTAAACCAGCAGCCTTTGATTAAATTCGATGTTCACAATTGTATTAGTGCGCTCACACTTGATATACAAATCCTTATGGGAGGGGATGCACTCTAGCGGGCACATGAACCCGGCGTCCAAAGGAAGCATCCTGCGAGACGGAAGTATCAAAGGCATAGAACCTTATGAACGTGTTCCCTGAGGACCACGTAGCCACCTTGCACAATTATTCAAGGGTCGCACCACGATGGGCCGCCAAAGAAGGTCCAACTGCCCGAGTAGAATGGGCTTTGATGGTAGCAGGAGCCAGATGACCAGCCTGGACATAAGCATGTGCAATCAGCATTCTAATCCATCTGGCCAAGGTCTGCTTGGAAGCAAGCCAGCAACGTTTGTGAAAACCAAACAGTACAAAGAGAGAATCAGATTTCCTAACGGAGGATGTTCTCTTCATATAGATACGGAGAGACCATACCACATCCAAATGACCGCTCCTTGGAAGGCAACTCAGGAGAATTAAAGGCCGGAACCACAAGCTCCTGGTTAAGGTGGAAGGAAGACATCACCTTGGGTAAATAACCCGGCCGCATTCTAAGAACCGCCCGGTGACGGTGAAAAATTAAATGTGGGGACTTACATGATAAGGCACCCAAGTCCGATATCAGTCTAGCTGAAGCAATAGCCAGCAAAAATAGCACCTTAAGGGAAAGCCACTTAATGTCAGCAGAGGCAAGAGGCTCAAACGGAGACTCTTGCAAGGCCTCCAAAACCACCGTCAGGATCCCAAGGGGCCACAGGTGGCACATAAGGAGGCTGAATCCGCAACACGCCCTGAGTGAAAGTATGAACATCAGGTAGGGCAAAAATCTTTCTCTGAAACCAAACCGACCAGGCAGAAATGTGAACCTTAAGGGAGGCCAGACGCAGGCCTAAGTCCAGGCCCTGTTGTAGGAAGGCCAACAGTTTGGCCGTACTAAACTTGAAAACTTCATGATTGAGACGCACACCAAGTAAAGTAAGCATTCCAGACCCTATGGTAAATCCGAGCAGAAGCAGGCTTACGGGCCTTCAACATAGTTTGAACGACCGCCTCAGAAAAACCCTTGGCCCTCAGGATGGAAGCTTCAAGAGCCATGCCATCAAAGCCAGACGGGCCAAATCCTGGTAAACACAAGGGCCCTGAACGAGAAGGTCTGGTCGTTGTGGAAGTAGAACGGGACGATCTAGAGAGGCCCTGTAGATCTGAGAACCAGTGCCGTCTGGGCCACGCTGGAGTGACCAGAAATTGGTTTCCTCCTTCTTGTTTGAACTTCCGTATTACTCTGGGCAAGAGTAACACTGGAGGGAACACATACGGCATCCGAAAGTTCCATGGGATTGACAGAGCATCCACGAACGCTGCTTGAGGATCCCTTGTCCTTGCTCCGAAGACCGGAACCTTGGGATTGTGTCGAGACGCCATCAGGTCCACATCTGGAAGGCCCCACTTGTCCACGAGAAGTTGAAACACTTCTGGATGGAGGCTTCATTCTCCGGCATGTACGTCCTGACGACTGAGAAAGTCTGCTTCCCAGTTTAGGACCCCCGGAACGAACAGTGCGGCTATGGCTGGCAGATGGCGTTCTGCCCACTGAAGAATCCTTGATACTTCCTTCATTGCCATGCAGCTTCGAGTGCCGCCTTAATGATTGATGTACGTCACCGTGGTGGCATTGTCCGATTGTACTTGAACAGGTCTGTTCTGTATCAGATGCTGGGCCAATGTCAACGCATTGAACACTGCCCGCAGTTCCAGAATGTTTATCGAGAGTAGAGACTCCTCCTCGGTCCACCGACCCTGGAGAGAGTGTTGTCCCAACACCGCACCCCATCCTCTCAGACTGGCATCCATCGTCAGCAGGACTCAGTTGGATATCCAGAAGAGACGGCCCCTGCTCAAATCGATGGTCCTGCAGCCACCAGCTCAGTGATAGGAGGACCTCCGGAGACCAGGAGATCATGTGAGATCTGATCCGATGAGGCAGGCCGTCCCACTTGGACAGAATTAACTTCTGCAGAGGGCGAGAATGGAATTGAGCATACTCCACCATGTCGAAAGCCGACACCATGAGAAGTATCAGGACTTTCTCCTGAGACGAGAACAACCGTTGGTTGTGAGAGTGTCCAATAACGATCCCAGGTGTACCATGCTCCGAGCAGGAACCAGGGATGATTTCTTCCAGTTGACAAGCCACCCGTGGGCTGTCATGACCTGGACAGTCAGATCTAGATGACACAGGAGAATTTCTGGGGAAATTGCCAGGATCAACAAATCGTCTAGGTATGGTAGGATCCTGACCCCTCGACAGCGAAGTGTAGCCATCATGACTGCAATTACTTTGGTGAAAACTCGAAGAGTCGTCAAACCAAAGGGTAACGCCCAAAATTGCTAATGAAGGTTGCCCACCGCAAACCTCAGGTACTGCTGATGAGACACTGCAACAGGAATATGCAGGTAGGCATCCTGTATGCCCAGGGAGACCATATAGTCCCCAGTTTCCAAGTCCAGAACAACAGAGCGCAGAGTTTCCATACAAAACTTGGAGACCCGCACATACTGGTTTAAGGACTTCAGATTGAGAATGGGCCGCGAGGACCCGTTCGGTTTCGGGACTAGAAACAGCGGTGAATAGTTCCCCTTGCCTCTCTGAGCCAGAGGAACCTGTACTACCACTCCTGTGGTCAGGAGGGAATGTACCACCGAATGCAGAGTGTTTGCTTTTGCCGGATCCAGAGGAACCTATGTCAGGCAAAATCGATGAGGGGGACGATTCTTGAAGGGTACGGCATAACCTCGAGTGACGACTTCCCTTACCCAGGCATCGGAAGTGGTCTTCAACCATTCCTGGGCAAAACCTAGAAGTCGGCCCCCCACCCTGGGATCCCCCACAGGGAGGCCCGTCCCGTCATGCGGCAGGCTTGTTAGTTTTGGAAGCAGGCTGACGGGCAGCCCAGGCCTGCTTCGGTCTGGGCTTTGCAGGTCTGGAAGCACGAGTTTGCTTTGGGTACGCCTGACCTTCTGCTTTACCTGGAGGACTAAAGGGCCGAGGGAAAGTACTTTTAGCCTTCTGTGCGGAAGGAGCCGTACTAGATAGGCAAGCTGTTTTAGCAGTAGCCAGATCAGCCACAATCTTATTGAAGTCTTCTCCAAAGAGAATGTCTCCCTTGAAAGGAAGTACCTCCAAGGTTTTCTTGGAATCCATATCCACCGACCAGGATCTCAACCAAAGGATACGTCTGGCCAAGACGGACGTAGTAGCAGCCTTGGCCGCCAGCACCCCGGCATCGGAGGCCGCCTCCTTAAGGTACAGAGAAGTTGTGGTACATTGTCGAGCATGCTCACATGCGTTGGAAGGCAGCTCTGCCTCAAGCTCCTGAGCCCACGCCTCAACAGCTTCAGCAGCCCATGTTGTTGCAATGGTTGGCCTATACATAGCCCCCGTTAGGGTGTAAATCGCTTTCAGACAACCCTCCACACGTCTATCAGTCGGTTCTTTCAGAGAGGTGATGGTAGTTACTGGCAGAGCAGAGGAAACTACCATGCATGCCACATGAGAATCTACAGGCGGAGGAGTTTCACAATTTTTACATAGCTCCGCAGAGAGGATAGCAAGCCAACAGTCTCTTATGCGGTGTGAATTTCGTTCCCGGGTTTTCCCAGGATTCCTGGCGAATGTCAGCCAAGTGTTGAGAATGAGGTAAAACTTGTTTAACCACTTTCTTACGTTTAAATCTGTCCAGATTTTTAGAGTCAGCCGTAGGCTCAGGTTCATCAGAGACCTGAAGAATGAGCCTGATAGCCTCAATCAAATCAGGGACATCCATTGACTTCTCTTCCCCATCAGAAGCATCTGAGTCAGTCTCTGTGGGGTCAGTATAAGCACCATCCTCCTCAGAGGATGTGTCTGGGATAGCAGTGTATTGTGAGGAAGTAGCGGCCCATTTAGAAGACGTCTTAGTCTTAGGTGGGCGAGAGTGAGATTTGGACTTAGTGACACGTTCAAGTGCTGTAACTGAGTGGAAATTTGATCCGCCCATGGCGGATTAACTGCAGGGACCATAAACTGCTGCAGTGGCACAGGTGGTCCCACAGGGGGCGTCAGTTTAGTTACTAGCGTATTCAACAGCGTGGAAAAGGTAGCCCAAGGTGGGTCATTTGTTACCCACGGTGCTACAGACCCACTGGGGGGTAAGGAACCCCCTGAACCTGAACTCTCTGCTGCCATATTTTCCTCCAAAATGTCCGTGGCATCACCACAATGCAATGTGGGAGAAGCCCCAGCTCCGTTGCCTCATGTAGCGGACATAATATAAGCACAATATCAGGCAACATGGTACAATTTTTAGCAGCAATATACCTAGCATGAACTCTCAGTGCAGTGTAACTTTCTTGTCAGAACAAACCGGGAATTCAGGATGAATATTTTATATATATTAGTAAAAAATATTAAATAGAAAGAACATACAGACTACACACATTATGAGTCGCTATACTTGAAAATACGCGCAGCGAGCACGGCAATATATGGTAACACACGCATTTACACGGACATGCCACAGAGATGGATTCGACACTTATTTCATACAGTACATAATTATAATAATATCAAGCGCCAGACATTATGATGATTTAAAATTATATAATGAAGTAATGTCATGTATGTGTATTATTTGAACAAAACAAGATACACCTGTCATATTTGGTATTTAAAGCCACTAGATTAATGTGTAGATTCATTTGATACTTGTTATTAAGTTGTAGGACATTGCAACAAATAGTTATGATTAAATGTATGAAAGCTACAATCACTTTTATTAGAACAATAGATATTCCAAACAGGTAGTGGACAGGAAGCTCATGCCAGCCCCATTTGAGGTCTTCAAGGCTGAACCTGTTTAGCATACAAACAGACTACTGACTCATCATGAATGAGAAAGTTCCCTCCCCCAAAACTAGATAACACATTACAGAGACACACAGTTGCCAGTTGCTGTTTTGTACCAGACGATGATGGAGTTGCTGCCAGACCAGTTCCTGTATTTATTTGCTGAAAGAGATATATTAAATCGGAGAATGCATTGAAAGATATGGTAATTGTATGCTGGCCTGTAACTGTATGTATTAACTGCTTACTGTATGAGTTGTAACCATGTAACTATAGGCATACTGTACATTGTAATATATTGAATCCATATCCTTTTAATAACAAATATATACATCAATGAGCTTTGGAACTCAGATAATGTGTGGGTGTATTGTTTTCTCTTATGGGATGCAGTGTTTTGCTATGTATAGCGCACATTCATGGCACATGGTAATAAGAGGTGCAGGCGTATACAATATATATTAGAGCGGGCATTTTAAAAATTTGTTAGAAAGCAATTTGGTATTTACAGATGAGGGCTCTTTCGGGATATCATGGTCTTAATGATGCACTGTACATTATAAACGCGACGCTGTGGTCGATCAGCTTGTGGTGGACGCATCCTGACGCTGAGAAAATCATATCCGTGTGTTCTGTTGTGTTATCAGTAAGCCAATGATATGAAAATTCAAGGGACAATGTGTTTCTCATATTTAAGATGCTAAAATTTTATTGTTGCAAAACAAAGTTCAAATAAGTCATATTGTGTTTGATTCAGATTGGATTGTTTATCTGTTAAGTAGATTTAAAAGTATATTTAAAAGTTGCTGCAGAGCCTTGATATAGTTTTTTTCTTTTAAACTCAGGCCTAAAATAACTTCTGGTGCTTGTATAATGTGTGATTTCTTTGTGACAAAGGAAGCAGCATGGTCTGTCCTCCATTTTGGACTAACCACATGGCCTGTACACCATCTTGTGTAAACCTCATGGATGTGGAAGGGGGAGGAGCAGTGGCCATTTTAGGAAGGTTACTTTCTAAATAGCTGATTTTCAGTCTGCTCAGAACAATCAGTTTCCTTTGTCACATCAAGCACAATTTATGAGTTACCAATGCATTTATTTAACCCATGCCATAGTCAATTACAAATAGTTTCAATTGGGCCTAGTGAGAGTAAATTGAGAGATAAGTTTTTTTCCCCTTCTTGTCTGTGCGTAATTACTTTACATCAAGTGGGGGGTTGCACACAGATAGAAAAAGGAAAGAAAGTTTTTTTTTTTTTTCTCCTTCCAAGACTTGTAGAATCTGCTTATTAGGGATGATAGCCATTGAAATGAAAATTAACCTGTGTAACTGCTTTTTTTAGTAGTGAAAAGCAAATAGCTTTGAGAAGCACTGAAGAGGTAAGGTGTCACATAGCAGGCCAGTGAATGATACATATATATATAATATTATTATAATAATTATGTGTATATTTAGATCAGTGTATGTTCTGCAAGATAGCTATCCAATCTGAATCATATAATTTAAATTCTAGATTATGCTAGATTCATTTAGATCTGTGTGATACCGGATACATTTGTTGCTATATAGTTAAAACTGAAATAACAGTGTTTAATGAAGTAAATATAAAGCACATCATGCAAGTCTGGCCCGGTCGTTAAAGGTTTATACAGAAAAAAAAACTGGGTGTTGTGTTAAGTGACCGATTATAGTTAGTATTGCTCACATTTAAAGACACTGTGTGGTTTGTTGAATTGCGTACGCACATTGGTACACGTGGTACGGAACATCAGGACAGCGTACAAAAACGTGCACGTGGCGCAAGGCCGCACACGTGGCATAGGGGTACGCACGGTTGCGTAATTACGCAAGCTTGCGTAGGGTTGTGTGCGCATAATAAAACCACACGATATTTGTTCAATTAAGGTGGGATAGTAGCCATGCTACAATAGCACAAAACTACCCGGTTTCTAAAGCAGATTAGTATAAAACTTCTGTTTAAACTGTATTGACTCTGGGGGTAAAGCTGCCAATCAGAACGAGTGAAAATTTTCTGTACAGAAAAACAAAGCGTATTTGAGTGAGTGAAAGCAGAGTGAGTGGAGCTGAACCCAGGAACTGAAGTGGTCTAAGTGGCTGGAGTGGTAACACTGGGTTAGTAGAGGCCCGGTGGCGTAGGGTTCGCTACCTTGTGTGATTAGAACCAAGTGGTCTTAGTGATCTGAAGTGGTCCAAGTGTCCCATATAACTAAGTGATCTGGAGTGGTCTAGGTCAGGTGGCCTACAGCAATCGTAGGGCATATAGATAACGAGTATCTATAGGCTGTGCTAATGCATCGCATGTCCGTTTGTTCTACACAGCACAACGTGATACCATTGTGTCATATGCGCTGTGGAAAAGCATACGCAGACGTGATTGTATAGACAAAAGGGTTTTTCTTTGATAACGTCGGGAAATCTCCCTGGTGGGCTTTCACTGGAAAGGGTGAAGTATCGTTATCTAATTTCTCTGTTTTTCACCCTGCAAACAATTCCAGATGAAAGATACCGAAAAGGAATTTTTTGCTGCCTCTCTCAGGAAAATATTCCAACAGAACTTCCACCGAAAGAAATTACGGTGCTGTAAGGTCTGATAGGAGCCCTAAGTTGGGTACATCGCCTTCACTATCGACAGTGTATGGTAGTACCGGCCAACGTGGGCGAGAGTGGGTGGAAGCGGTCGGAGAACTTTCACCGTCGCCTTATATTGAGTATTTTGGTATTTGTGGGAATAGCAGAGAAGGCAAGACCCACAAATTATGGGAGCCAGTTGCTCAACTAAGGGACGTATGGTAGCCAGGGTTCAGGCAGAATTGCGGCCGAAAGGGTCAGCAATTTTATTAGGTGTGGAAAATATGGTCCACACGCTGAAGTTTATTGTGATGAATGGGTACGTATGATTGACAAAGATAGGGTACCATTCCCTAAGGTGGGCAGCTTTGAACCAGAGGTATTGCAGAACTAAAGGATAAGAATATGTCTGATAAAATGCCGAAAACAAAGGGTCAGACATACAAATTGTTTAAACCTGCGGCAGCAAGAGGGGTTGGTGAGTTTGATCCTAAGGTATTGCAGGTGGTATATCTAACCAAAGTCATATAAGACAAGAATGGAAATATAAGAACTGTTTGAACTTGTAGCAACAATAAACAAGTAGGAAGAAAAAAAGAGAATGCAAGTACACCGCCTTATGTAGATGTGGAAGCAGTTACGGCCAGCATACAATCTATAGAAAATAATAAAAAAATGAAAAATATGACTGTAACCTATATATGTACTAATGAATGTTGAAGTTTTATTTAGGAGGAGAAGGTGACCTGATTGTTTTCAGCCATTTCTCATGCACCCAGAGGAGTATCCAACCGGTAAAAGAAGAGCAGTAGCCTGCGGGGGAAGTGGCTGAGACCAGTGGAACAGGTAAGTATGGTATCATTCGTGTACATATATAGTAAAACCCAAAAATAAAACCAAAAAAAAATCAAGAATGTAAAGTCAGAAATGGAGAAAAACCTGTCCGCACATTAGTATTTGCCAGTAGGAAAGCGGACAGAGACAAGGTAACCCCTGGGTATTTCTTTCAGTTACCATATAAGAAGTATTCATTCCTAGTAATGCCCCTAGTCAAGATGAGCTCGGAAATGTTTGTTGGACCATGTACAGACCCCTAATACGGGATGAGAAGGATTGAATGAATACTTCGCATGACCTAGAAGCTTGTTAAACTTTTTTTTTTGTCTTTTGCAGTAATAGAAAACGCTCCATCTGGAATAAGATCACTGGTAAACTCTAATTCGGCAAATGGGTGGTGGCCGTCTCTGTGCTAATGGACGGGCTCAATAAGGCATTGAGGGCAGGGTGCAGACTTCTTTGCAAAATTGGAAAGGGGTCACAGTAGCTAATCTTAGAAAGTGTGCTATTGAACATCAGAAGAATAGTGCTAGGCGCAGAGAACAACAGGTGGAGAGGTTGAGGACGGTAAGTATACTAGCACATACATTAAAAACCCATCAGTCCAAACCCCAGATCCCTAATGGTCAATAATATGTTACACTTGTAGGAAGAAAGGGCATTTTGCCAGAGATTGTAGGAGTAGTAGAACACATAGTCAATATAGACCCCCTAGACAGAAAACACAAGCCACATTATTAAACACATAGACGGGACCAAGGGACATATAGTAAGGAATCACGAGCCATATAGAAAACACAGATTCGGACAATGGGAGTAACAGGAACGGTGCAACAATACCCTTTGAGTAGACCTGCAGAGATTACGATAGGGCCCTTGCAAACCAAACATTATTTTCTGCTGGCTGCATCGGCTCCAACTAATCAACTCGGCAGAGACTTATTGTGTAAAATGCGGTGTGTCATATATTGTACTCCTGAGGGTGTCTTCTTGGATAAACCCGAGAACCATGCTCAAGAAGTACAAGATATACTAGACACCCCTCAAAGGCTAATGTCGCATTCTACTGTTCTAGATGCATGTCCATCACAGGTAGAGGAAATTATCTCACAGATACCGGGTTTCCTATGAACTTAGGATGGACAGGACACTGGATTGGTGGCTGGGATAGTCCCAATAGCGATACGATAAACACAGAATTTTTTTTTAAGGGGAGTAGACCAGGTAGAGATCACTTCCCCGTAGTGCCCAATCCAGTTGTCAAATTTTTATAAAATCTTCTCCACCTCTACAAACTCATCTGTCACCAACCTCTATACTGTTTCTCTACAGTTTCCTCTTCATCTTTTGCATTCACACAGGGTGGTACAATACATAGACCCAACTACAGTTCAAACTCCACATGCCTAGGTCCTTCAGAGTTCTGCCCAAACCCAGTATATCTCAACAGCACGATAACACCAGTATTACTGCAGCGTGCGCACAAAGGGTGCAGAATGGGAATACTGGTGAAGGGAAATTTTGTATAGACACTGATATGCCTGTTGGTTAATGGCAAACCTGACATTTTCTTTTTCATTTTCTTCTTATTTTCTCTCCTCTAGAGATGTTTTTTCTTTTCTTTTTTTTTTGTTATGCTCATGATACTCTACATTGCAAACACACAATGACTTCGTACAGTTAACACCCTTTAGGAATTAATGTTATGTATTGGTGTGCACTGATGTTTTCTCAAACTGCTGCCACGGATGCTGCTGTGTTTACCACAAAGAAAAAATTGCGCAGAAATTTGTGTAGATAATGATACCCCTAGAAGTAGGAACAAAGCTTGAAATTGTACTATTGTGATCATAGATACTGCCACTAGTATTATGTAGCATCGGAACCACTCCCAGATCTTCACTTAACGAATTTCTTCGAAATTTATTTTTGTTTTTGTGTTTTTTTGTGTTGTTTTTGGAAGACAACCTCATGTCATGATTGATCCGCACAATGATCAGAAACACACCAATGAGGTGACAGTACAGTACCTTATTGAGATGAGCCAGCATTTGAGAACTTGACAAAAGAACTTGAAACTGTTGATTGCTGGTATGCCAAATACTAACTGTCTTGATTGTGAACCAAGAGACTGTGTGATTGTTCTTACGCTCAGGTTGCCATATAGACAGGTGGGAAGGACCATACCAAGTTTTGTTGACAGCACTATCCCAGTGAAAGTAGCCGAGAGAGAGACTTGGGTCCACGATTCCCATTGCAGGAAAGTCGGTAGTCCCGAAGGAACTCGTAAATGGAGTGAGATCGTAAAAAGTATCACCAGAGACTCTGTTCCGTGAAGACTGAGAGGCGGCACTGTTGAACATTACCTGAGCGTACTAAAGGATTGCAGAAAGACCAGTCATTGTAAGAGTTGTTTTGTTCTATTTCTCTCTTTCCCACTGACAAACATTTTTTTTCAGGATATTCTATTTTTGCAAGGTTTTTTTTTTTTATGAGGAGTCGAGTGTGGGACTGGAACTGGTTCTGGAGGAAGGAGTGATTTCCTTATAGGATCCCAGGATTGGCCGATCAGTTTGTTAAAATCAGAGAAAAATCAAAGGATCAAAGGTCTAGTAGTTATGGAGTTCGGAGGTAATCAGGAACAATCAGACAATGGCTATTCACACATTGCAGATAAAGAGCTCATTAATATATGTGGAAGAAAGGTTTATCAGTGTCTCTCTCCGAACTCTGAAGGTTTATGTTATTTAGGAAGGACACTACTTATAACCCTTGTTGAATTATTAAACAGACCTAGCATACGTTCCAGAAATGGAAACAATGTTCAAAAAATGATAGGAATATGTAGATCATGAAAATTTTATGTCCCTTTCACGATTTGTTTGTCTTCTTCATCTACCCAGCAGAACCTCAAATCGAATCCAAACATCAGTGTACAAAGATGTAGGTACATGTATGTGTGAAATGTTTGTCGCAAATAAGACATTATAGGCCAAAGCACTGTCCCAGCATACTCTATAGGTTGAATGTTGTCCCACACCCAACCAGTTGTCCCGTGACCGCCGAGTGCATATAGAGGATGTCTCGTCCTCCTCCCTGTCTTCCCCAAATATAGTCAAGTGTCTGATTTGCGAAATAAATACATACTTGTGTCTAGGTCACAGATTATTGTATGAAATATTTTTTTTTCTTATGTTAATAATTGATGCCAGTTATTGTTTACTGCCAAAGGGTAGACTGTAGAAGTCAAAAATATTACATAGAAAGAACATACAGACTACACACATTATGATTCGCTATACTTGCAAATACGCACAGCAATATATGGTACACACGCATTTACACGGACATGCCACAGAGATGGATTCTACACTTATTTCATACAGTACATAATTATAATAATATCAAGCGCCAGACATCATGATGATTTAAAATTATATAATGAAGTAATGTCATGTATGTGTATTATTTGAACATAACAAGATACACCTGTCATATTTGGTATTTAAGCAACTAGATTAATGTGTAGATTCATTTGATACTTGTTATTAAGTTGTAGGACATTGCAACAAATAGTTATGATTAAATGTATGAAAGCTAAAGTCACTTTTATTAGAACTATAGATATTCCAAACAGGTAGTGGACAGATTGCTCAGGCCAGCCCCATTTGATGTCTTCAAGGCTGAACCTGTTTAGCATACAAACAGACTAGTGACTCATCATGAATGAGAAAGTTCCCTCCCCCAAAACTAGATAACACATTACAGAGACACACAGTTGCCAGTTGCTGTTTTGTACCAGACGATGATGGAGTTGCTGCCAGACCAGTTCCTGTATTTATTTGCTGAGAGAAAGAGATATATTAAATCGGAGGATGCATTGAAAGATATGGTAATTGTATGCTGGCCTGTAACTGTATGTAACCGTATGTATTAACTGCTTACTGTATGAGTTGTAACCATGTAACTATAGGCATACTGTACATTGTAATATATTGAATCCATATCCTTTTAATAACAAATATATACATCAATGAGCTTTGGAACTCAGATAATGTGTGGGTGTATTGTTTTCTCTTATGGGATGCAGTGTTTTGCTATGTATAGCGCACATTCATGGCACATGGTAATAAGAGGTGCAAGCGTTTACAATATATATTAGAGCGGGCATTTTAAATATTTGTTAGAAAGCAATTTGGTATTTACAATATCTCTCTCTCTCTCTCTATATATATATATATATATATATATATATATAAATATATCTAAATATCTATATATCTATCTATCTATATATAATCTATCTATATCTATATAGAAAGTGACTATAAATCACAAGGAAAAATACACAGCAAGTATATCTTGTGAAATACCTATATTGTTTAGAAACCCGACACACTTAGCCCCTTCAGGTTATAGAATATAGGAGCAGCACGCTGAGTGAAATACCCGATATGGCAGCCACGCAGCAGCTACATGCACACACATATAGTCACAGACGTACCATGCAGAAATCATATACCATAAAACTGCACTGGACTAGCAACACAAAGCAATACTCAGTATGGCTATATGTAAACAGTAGATATAACAAAAAACAGTAGATACTGGATGTATATCACAGGGCGTTTGTATGCACTCAGTCCTGAATGTATGCACTCTTTCTTAACTAACACTGTTCCTTGACAGGTAGAATACTTAAGTGTCCTGTAAAATGCACAGCACTGGTGAGCAGGTGGCTTTACAGAGGAGGATTTGCCCCAGCAGTCCCAGGGAGTGAGGGAGAGATATGCAGCTCCAGGGTGGGAACATTCACTGAAATGGTGCCCTGGGGCTGGGGGAGGGGTTACAGGTTAGGCCTTATCCCCCTGCTGGCTTCCCCACTGGGTGCTGCGGGCTTGATTAAAATGGGGCTTTTATGACAGAAAAACCCCTTGGTCCCAGTGACTAGTGGAGTGGCTGCCCTTTACAGTGTCCACACCAGTGCGCGCAGTCCGCCTCCTACGGATGCGCCAGATCGCGTCGCGGTAAACAGCGGGCCAAAGAGACCCCTTACCTCCCCTTGTACCTGTGGCCATGCGATCCTGGAGGGCAGCGGCGGGTGTGTGTGACTAACAGAAGGACACCGGAGCCTCCGCTGTAGTCTCCCGGCAACCAGGGCGCGAGAGTATACAGCACCGCTGGGGGAGTGATGGAGCTGCAGCAAAGGATGTCTTATGTGACATGCATAAAAGCTGCAGCCCTTGAAGTCTTCAAAAGTTCTTCTTTCTGATTTAAGCTAAAATATGGGCTGCAATGGCAGCCCCCCTGTTGATTGCCTGCTTACTGCATGGCACCAACTTACAAATTGAGCTCCTGTGCACAGGGGCGGGGTTATAGAGGAGGCGGCGCTGTGCATCTTGGGAACAGTCAAAGCTTTGAGCCTGTTGGTGCCTCGGTTAAAGATCCTACTCTACACCCCGATGTTAATCCTTGTGGAGCCCAGTGTACCCCGCAACAGAAATAGGATGATACACTCAGATAAGTGTAGCAACAAAACTATCAGGTCCATGTATTTTTCATTCCATCCACAAGTGTACTAGATAAGGCAGCCATGTTGGGCACACTAGGAAGGTAACACTTTAATATCTTAAATCACAGTACAGACCAGTATTTGGTCAGATCTAAATGGCCCCATACACTACAATGATATGTCCTGAGGCTGAAGTCGGTGGCGATTTCCCTTGAACTCTCACGAGAGCTTCCCGAGAGTGGTTCCATACATACATTTTGCATGCAATATATCGTATGCGATCCCAACCATGCCTGCGGGAACAGACATATCACGAATG
Source organism: Pseudophryne corroboree (assembly GCF_028390025.1). Classification (NCBI taxonomy): domain Eukaryota; kingdom Metazoa; phylum Chordata; class Amphibia; order Anura; family Myobatrachidae; genus Pseudophryne; species Pseudophryne corroboree. The sequence goes on along the minus strand of NC_086447.1, from coordinate 477,544,744 downwards.
CAGCACTAACGATCTAGGGAAGCCAATCGGAACCTCACGGGAACGTCAAATCGGATCGGAAACACATCCAAAATGCCCGATTTCACCCGATATATCGGCCCGAATGCCCAAAATTGGATGAAATCGGGCATTATCGTTCTAGTGTAAGGGGCCCTTAGAAAGGGAATGACGCAGGTGGTTTCTACCGGGCAGAGGAATCCACCACACTCGCCATTCCCCGGAAAGGGCAGCAGCGGGCTGTGACCAACTACTCAAATATACATATACCGAGAACCCTGCACTCTCCTTAATAATTTCATTCACCTTAATACTTTAATGCATAACTCGATAAATAATAGGGTTTTAGTTCATGAATTGCACAATGCATTTAAGCTTGCAGCCCACATCAAGGGAATCAATTTCACTCTATCACTTAAGTTTTCACATAGTTTTTTTTTTTTTAATCTGGCAACTTCTGCTATCTCATAGGAAATAATGTGCTTACCTGGTTTAAAGCTAACCTGCCAACAAACTTTTCGCTTTTAAAAAAAGGTAAGGCAGTCACCAATACAACTGCACAAATGTGCTTACCTGGTTTAATGCTCACCTGCCAACTAACTTCTGGTTTAAATGGGCTGCAAGATTAAATGCATTGTACAATTCATGAACCGTAAACCCCAATTATTTATGAAAGTACTGAGGTGAATGAAATCATTAAGGAGAGTGCAGTGGTCTCATATTATATATATATATATATATATATATATATACACACACACACACATATATGTATATATACACACACACACACACACACACACACACACACACACACACACACACACACACATATATATATATATGTATATACACACACATATACATACATACATACAGTTGTGCTCATAAGTTTACATACCCTAGCAGAATTTGTGATTTTCTGGACATTTGTCAGAGAATATGAATGATAACTCACAAACTTTTCTTTCACTCATGGTTAGTGGTTGGGTGAAGCCATTTATTGTCAAACAATTGTGTTTACTCTTTTTAAATCACAATGACAACAGAAACTACCCAAATGACCCTGATCAAAAGTTTACATACCCTGGAGATTTTGGCCTGAGAACACGCATACAAGTTGACACAAACGGGTGTGAATGGCTACTCAAGGTAACAATCCTCACATGTGATCTGTTTGCTTGTAATCAGTGTGTGTGTATGAAAGGTCAGTGAGTTTCTGGACTCCTGAAAGACCCTTGCATCTTTCATCCAGTACTGCACCGACGTGTCTGGATTATGAGTCATGGGGAAAGCAAAAGAATTGTCAAAAGATCTGCGGGAAAAGGTAATTGAACTGTATAAAACAGGAAAGGGATATAAAAAGATATCCAAGCAATTGAGAATGCCAATCAGCAGTGTTCAAACTCTGATTAAGAAGTGGAAAATGAAGGATTCTGTTGAAACCAAATCACGGTCAGGTAGACCAACAAAAATTTCAGCCACAGCTGCCAGGAAAATTGTTCGGGATTCAAAGGGAAATCCACAAATAACTTCAGCTGAAATACAGGACTCTCTGAAAAAAAGTGGTGTGGTTGTTTCATGATGCACAATAAGGAGGCATGGTCGAGTAGCCAGAAGAAAGCCACTACTACGCGAATGCCACAAAGCATCCTGCTTACAATACTCCAAACAGCACAGAGACAAGCCTCAAAACTTCTGGAACAAAGTCATTTGGAGTGATGAGACCAAAATTTAAATTTTTGGCCACAACCATAAACGTTACATTTGGAGAGGAGTCAATAAGGCCTATGATGAAACGTACACCATTACTACTGTGAAACGCGGAGGTGGATCGCTGATGTTTTGGGGATGTGTGAGCTACAAAGGCACTAAAAACTTGGTCAAAATTGATGGCAAGATGAATGCAACATGTTATCAGAAAATACTGGAGGAAAATTTGCACTCATCAGCCCGGAAGCTGCGCATGGGACGTACTTGGACGTTCCAACATGACAATGATCCAAAACACAAGGCCAAGTCGACCTGTCATGGCTACAGCAGAATAAAGTGAAGGTTCTGGAGTGGCCATCTCAGTCTCCTGACCTCAATATCATTAAGCCACTCTGGGGAGATCTCAAACGTGCAGTTAATGCAAGACAGCCCAAGAATTTACAGGAACTGGAGGCTTTTTGCCAAGAAGAATGGGCAGCTTTACCATCTGAGAAAATAAAGAGCCTCATCTACAACTACCACAAAAGACTTCAAGCTGTCATTGATGTTAAAGGGGGCAATACATGGTATTAAGAACTGGGGTATGTAAACTTTTGATCAGGGTCAATTGGGTAGTTTCTGTTGTCATCATGATTTAAAAAGAGTAAACACAGTGGTTTGACAATAAATGCCTTCACCCAACCACTAACCATGAGTGAAAGAAAAGTTTGTGAGTTATTCATATTCTCTGACCAATGGCCAGAAAATCACAAATCCTGCTAGGGTATGAGCACAACTGTGTATACATCTATGTCTCTCTCTCTCTCTCTATATATATATATATATATATATATATATATATATATATATATATATATATATATATATATATATATATATATATATATATATATATATATATATACATACACATACATAAACACACACACAGAGCATACAGACGTGGCACTCACGGTGATAAATAATGACGCTCCACAATTCCAATCTGGTTAACAGCAACGTTTCAGTGGTCTATGCCACTGTTGTCAGGCTTTATTAACAAAGAACAAACGACACATACCTTTATACACCACCATTACGTATTTATTTATCTATCTATCTAAGAGCTGCTTAGGCTGCCAAATGCATCATCACTGTTAACTGGTGACCAGCTCTTGCTTGCACCAAACAAAAACTGAAAAGCCTGAGCTGTGGGTGGGGTATGAGGGGTCCAGTGCATCCTGGGAGCTTGTAGAAGCTTAGCTGTTCGGTGCCTGTCCTGGTCTCCACCAGCATACCCTGTGGAGACTATGGATGAATACACTACAAAACAGAAAGTTCACGCAAACATATAAATTAAGCCTAGCATGAATAAATCATAAAAGAGGAGTACTAATTGCAATAATCTCTAAATAGTATCTAGAGCAGTGGTCTCCAACCTTAATTGGGGTGTGAGCTACTCGAGAAAAATGAAACCTCCCGAGGAGCTACTAAAGTTTTTGAAAAAAAAAAAAGCCGTACTCGAATGGTTGCTGGTGCGCTCTCAGTGTTAAGACTGGACTCGTGGGCAAAAAAGTTTCTGGCGCCCCTCCCATTGATATATTAAAAGTAAAAAATTAGTGCGCACCTGCACTCCACTGCAAGGGGTGTGGCTTGCAGGAAGAGACCACCTTTTATCCCAGTTTTGCAACCTGCACGCCCAGACATTGGCCACCACAGGAAAAAAAAATTAAGATTTTACTCACCGGTAAATCTATTTCTCGTAGTCCGTAGTGGATGCTGGGTACTCCGTAAGGACCATGGGGAATAGACGGGCTCCGCAGGAGACTGGGCACTCTAAAAGAAAGATTAGGTACTATCTGGTGTGCACTGGCTCCTCCCTCTATGCCCCTCCTCCAGACCTCAGTTAGGTAAACTGTGCCCGGAAGAGCTGACATTACTAGGAAAGGATTTGGAATCCAGGGTAAGACTCCTACCAGCCACACCGTACAACTTGTGATAATTATACCCAGTTAACAGTATGAACAACAACTGAGCCTCATTAAACTGATGGCTCAGAACAAAAAACCCTATAGTTAAGGAATGACTATATACAAGTATTGCAGAATTCCGCACTTGGGACGGGCTCCCAGCATCCACTACGGACTACGAGAAATAGATTTACCGGTGAGTAAAATCTTATTTTCTCTGACGTCCTAGTGGATGCTGGGTACTCCGTAAGGACCATGGGGATTATACCAAAGCTCCCAAACGGGCGGGAGAGTGCGGATGACTCTGCAGCACCGAATGAGCAAACTCAAGGTCCTCCTCAGCCAGGGTATCAAACTTGTAGAATTTTGCAAACGTGTTTGATCCCGACCAGGCAGCAGCTCGGCAAAGTTGTAAAGCCGAGACCCCTCGGGCAGCCGCCCAAGAAGAGCCCACCTTCCTCGTGGAATGGGCTTTGACTGATTTAGGATGCGGCAGTCCAGCCGCAGAATGTGCAAGTTGAATCGTGCAACAGATCCAGCGAGCAATAGTCTGCTTAGAAGCAGGAGCACCCAGCTTGTTGGGTGCATGCAGGATAAACAGCGAGTCAGTTTTTCTGACTCTAGCCGTCCTGGAAACATAGATTTTCAGGGCCCGGACTACGTCCAGCAACTTGGAAGCCTCCAAGTCCCGAGTAGCCGCAGGCACCGCAATAGGTTGGTTCAAATGAAACGCTGATACCACCTTAGGGAGAAATTGGGGACGACTCCTCAATTCTGCCCTGTCCATATGGAAGATCAGATAGGGGCTTTTACATGACAAAGCCGCCAATTCTGACACACGCCTAGCCGAAGCCAAGGCCAAAAGCATGACCACTTTCCACGTGAGATATTTCAACTCCACGGTCTGAAGTGGCTCAAACCAATGTGATTTTAGGAAATCCAACACAACGTTGAGATCCCAAGGTGCCACTGGGGGCACAAAAGGGGGCTGAATATGCAGCACTACCTTAACAAATGTCTGAACTTCAGGCAGTGAAGCCAGTTCTTTTTGAAAGAAAATAGACAGGGCCGAAATCTGGACTTTAATGGATCCCAATTTTAGGCCCATAGTCACTCCTGACTGTAGGAAGTGCAGAAATCGACCCAGCTGAAATTCTTTTGTTGGGGCCTTCATAGCCTTACACCAAGCAACATATTTTCACCATATGCGGTGATAATGTTTTGCTGTCACATCCTTCCTAGCTTTTATCAGCGTAGGAATGACTTCAACCGGAATGCCTTTTTCCATCAGGATCCGGCGTTCAACCGCCATGCCGTCAAACGCAGCCGCGGTAAGTCTTGGAACAGACAGGGCCCCTGCTGTAGCAGGTCCTGTCTGAGAGGCAGAGGCCAAGGGTCCTCTGAGATCATTTCTTGTAATTCCGGGTACCAAGTCCTTCTTGGCCGATCCGGAACGATGAGTATAGTTCTTACTCCTCTCTTTCTTATTATCCTCAGTACCTTTGGTATGAGAGGAAGAGGAGGGAACACATAAACCGACTGATACACCCACGGTGTCACTAGAGCGTCCACAGCTATCGCCTGAGGGTCCCTTGACCTGGCGCAATATCTTTTTAGCTTTTTGTTGAGGCGGGACGCCATCATGTCCACCTGTGGCCTTTCCCAACGGTCGTGCCTGCTGAGGAAGTCTGCTTCCCAGTTGTCCACTCCCGGAATGAACACTGCTGACAGTGCTATCACGTGATTTTCCGCCCATCGGAGAATCCTTGTGGCTTCTGCCATCGCCATCCTGCTTCTTGTGCCGCCCTGTCGGTTTACATGGGCGACCGCCGTGATGTTGTCTGACTGAATCAGCACTGGCTGGTTTTGAAGCAGGGATCTTGCCTGACTTAGGGCATTGTAAATGGCTCTTAGTTCCAGAATATTTATTTGTAGGGATGCTTCCTGACTCGACCATTGTCCTTGGAAGTTTCTTCCCTGAGTGACTGCCCCCCAACCTCGGAGGCTTGCATCCGTGGTCACCAGGATCCAGTCCCGTATGCCGAATCTGCGGCCCTCGAGAAGATGAGCACTCTGCAGCCACCACAGCAGAGACACCCTGGCCCTCGGGGACAGGGTGATCAGCCGATGCATCTGAAGATGCGATCCAGACCACTTGTCTACCAGATCCCACTGAAAGATCCGTGCATGGAACCTGCCGAATGGAATTGCCTCGTAAGAAGCTACCATCTTTCCCAGGACTCGCGTGCAGTGATGCACGGACACCTGTTTTGGTTTTAGGAGGTCTCTGACCAGAGATGACAACTCCTTGGCCTTCTCCTCCGGGAGAAACACCTTCTTCTGTTCTGTGTCCAGAATCATACCCAGGAACAGCAGACGCGTCGTAGGAACCAGCTGCGACTTTGGGATATTCAGAATCCAGCCGTGCTGTTGTAGCACTTCCTGAGATAGCGCTACTCCGACCAACAACTGCTCCCTGGACCTCGCCTTTATAAGGAGATCGTCCAAGTATGGGATAATTATAACTCCCTTCTTTCGAAGGAGTATCATCATTTCAGCCATTACTTTGGTAAATACCCTCGGTGCCGTGGACAGACCAAACGGCAACGTCTGGAATTGGTAATGGCAGTCCTGTACCACAAAAAGGAGGTACACCTGGTGAGGTGGGTAAATGGGGACATGTAGGTAAGCATCCTTGATGTCCAGTGATACCATATAATCCCCCTCTTCCAGGCTTGCAATAACCGCCCTGAGCGATTCCATTTTGAACTTGAACTTCCTTATATAAGTGTTCAAGGATTTCAAATTTAGAATGGGTCTTACCGAACCGTCTGGTTTCGGTACCACAAACATTGTGGAATAGTAACCCCGTCCCTGTTGAAGGAGGGGAACTTTGATTATTACCTGCTGGAGGTACAGCTTGTGAATTGCTGCCAGTACTACCTCCCTGTCCTGGGGAGTAGCTGGCAAGGCTGATTTGAGGTAACGGCGAGGGGGAGACGTCTCGAATTCCAGCTTGTATCCCTGAGATACCACTTGTAGAACCCAGAGATCCACCTGTGAGCAAACCCACTGGTCGCTGAAGTTCCGGAGACGGGCCCCCACCGCACCTGGCTCCACATGTGGAGCCCCAGCGTCATGCGGTGGACTTAGTGGAAGCAGGGGAGGATTTTTGTTCTTGGGAACTGGCTGTATGATGCAGCTTTTTCCCTCTACCCCTGCCTCTGGGCAGAAAGGACGCGCCTCTAACTCGCTTGCCTTTCTGAGGCCGAAAGGACTGTACTTGATAATTCGGTGCTTTCTTAGGCTGTGAGGGATCGACTTCCCAGCTGTTGCTGTGGATACGAGGTCTGAAAGACCGTCCCCAAACAATTCCTCACCCTTATAAGGCAAAATTTACATGTGCCTTTTAGAATCAGCATCACCTGTCCACTGCCGAGTCCATAATACTCTCCTGGCAGAAATGGACATTGCATTAATTCTAGATGCCAGCCGGCAAATGTCCCTCTGTGCATCTCTCATATATAAGACTACGTCTTTAATATGCTCTATGGTTAGCAATATAGTGTCCCTGTCCAGGGAATCAATGTTATCAGACAGGGAATCAGACCACGCTGCTGCAGCACTACACATCCATGCTGAAGCAATAGCAGGTCTCAGTATAGTACCTGAGTGTGTATACACAGACTTCAGGATAGCCTCCTGCTTTCTATCTGCAGGTTCCTTTAAGGCGGCCGTATCCTGAGAAGGCAGTGCCACCTTTTTTGATAAGCGTGTGAGCGCCTTGTCCACCTTAGGGGATGTCTCCCAACGTAACCTGTCCTCTGGCGGGAAAGGGTACGCCATCAGTAACTTTTTAGAAATCACTAGTTTCTTATCGGGGGAAGCCCACGCTTCTTCACACACTTCATTCAACTCATCTGATGGGGGAAAAACCACTGGTTGCTTTTTCTCCCCAAACATAATACCCTTTTTAGTGGTACCTGGGTTAACGTCAGAAATGTGCAACACATTTTTCATTGCCGTAATCATGCAACGGATGGCCCTAGTGGAATGTACATTAGTCTCGTCCTCGTCGACACTGGAGTCAGACTCCGTGTCGACATCTGTGTCTGCCATCTGAGGTAGCGGGCGTTTTTGAGCCCCTGATGGCCTTTGAGACGCCTGGGCAGGCACTGGCTGAGAAGCCGGCTGTCCCACAGCTGTTATGTCATCGAACCTTTTATGCAAGAAGTTGACACTGTCGTGTAAAACCTTCCACATATCCATCCACTCTGGTGTCGGCCCCGCAGGGGGTGACATCACACTTAGCGGCACCTGCTCCGCCTCCACATAAGCCTCCTCATCAAACATGTCGACACAGCCGTACCGACACCACACACACACAGGGAATGCTCTGACTGAGGACAGGACCCCACAAAGTCCTTTGGGGAGACAGAGAGAGAGTATGCCAGCACACACCACAGCGCTATATAATCAGGGATTTACACTAACACAAAGTGATTTGTCCCTATAGCTGCTTTACATATACAGTTTTCGCCTAAATTTTGTGCCCCCCCTCTCTTTGTTACCCTTTGAGCCTGGAAACTGCAGGGGAGAGCCTGGGGAGCTGTCTTCCAGCGGAGCTGTGAAGAGGAAATGGCGCCAGTGTGCTGAGGGAGATAGCCCCGCCCCCTTCTCGGTGGACTTCTCCCGCTCTTATATTTATATTACGGCGGGGGATTTTTGCACATATATAGTTTTTTAGACTATATTATGTGCTGTTTGCCAATGTAAGGTACTCTAATTGCAGCCCAGGGCGCCCCCCCACCCCCCAGCACCCATCAGTGACCGGAGTATGTGGTGTGCATAGGGAGCAATGGCGCACAGCTGCAGTGCTGTGCGCTACCTTAATGAAGACCGGAGTCTTCAGCCGCCGATTTCCAGGATGTTCTTCTTGCTTCTGGCTCTGCAAGGGGGACGGCGGCGCGGCTCCGGGACCGGACGACCGAGGCTGGGCCTGTGTTCGATCCCTCTGGAGCTAATGGTGTCCAGTAGCCTTAGAAGCCCAAGCTAGCTGCAAGCAGGTAGGTTCGCTTCTCTCCCCTTAGTCCCTCGTAGCAGTGAGTCTGTTGCCAGCAGATCTCACTGAAAATAAAAAACCTAACAAATACTTTCTTTACTAGAAGCTCAGGAGAGCCCCTAGTGTGCAACCAGCTCGGGCCGGGCACAGATTCTAACTGAGGTCTGGAGGAGGGGCATAGAGGGAGGAGCCAGTGCACACCAGATAGTACCTAATCTTTCTTTTAGAGTGCCCAGTCTCCTGCGGAGCCCGTCTATTCCCCATGGTCCTTACGGAGTACCCAGCATCCACTAGGACGTCAGAGAAAATCCTGATTCATGCCCTTTACATTTGTCATTTTTCCTCCTTATAGTAATGCCCCTTACACATTATTCCACACACCGCAATGCCCGTGACACATTATGCCAGACACCGCAAAGGCGCCGACACATGCCACACACCGCAATGCCCGTGATACATTATGCCACACACCGCAATGCCCATGATACAGTATGCCACACAACGTAACGCCCATTATACATTTTATCTCACACCACAATCTGGTTATACACACCGTAATGCCACACACCATAATGCCCTTTTACACATTATATCACACACCGCAATGCCAGTTATACATTATGCCACACAATGTAATGCCCATTACACATTATGCTCCACAGTAAGGCTTTTAATTAATTTTAAATTACCTGCTCACTGTCAGGGGTCTCATGCTCATTGCCAGGTGTTTTATGCTCGTTGCCAGGGGTGTCATGCTCTGGTTTCATGCTTGTTGCTAGGGGTGTCATGCTCTGGGTTCCATGCTTGTTGCCAGGGGTGTCATGCTCATAGCCAGGGATCTTGGTGGCAGTGGTGTAATGTTCATTGCCAGGGGTGTAACGCTCTCCGTGTCATGCTTATTGTTAGAGGTTTTGTTGCCAGGGGTGTAATGCTTGTTTCAGGGGTGTAATCAGGTCCAGTCCACCGCATACGCGGGGTATGCAGCTGCATAGAGCGAGCGACAGATGATGAGGGCGCTGCCGCAGTGTTACCCCGCCGCCACAATGGAGGAGGTACCCTAGCTGCGGCTCTCCCTCCTGTCAGTGCAGCTGATTGACAAGAGTGTGTGTGTGTCCTGCCCGCCAGCAATCTCTGTTCCCTCTGTGCCCCAGCACCCTCACGCTGCCGCGTGTAATGGAAGTGCCGGGAGCACCAGCGCAGAGTGCTCCCAGCACTTCCGGGTAACTACAGCGCTAGCCTGACAATGACAGACGCTAGAGGTCAAGTATGATCTCTAGCATCTGTCTCCTCATTGATGGAGGAGCGCTATGGACCGGCCGGGTGGGGGCTATTAATTGCAGACTGTACCGCATGTGTTATCCTTTCTAACCATAGGGCAGAGCATGGATATATGACATGCAAATCAGCTTTAGTATGTAGAAGTGGTAGCATTCAGACTGAATATAAAAATCAGGGAAAATCTAACTATTTTTAATGAGATGACAACGTCCTAGAAATACAGGAAGGAAGTAATCCCCAAGACTGAAAACCAGACAAGGTGCAGTGACTCAGCAATGGAAAATTGTGGGCAGGTATATTGAGAAACAAAATTATAATGGTGGACCAGGCACATTGAAAGAGAAGAGAATCCCCAACCCTAGCTGTGGTTGATCTCTAAATGCTACCCCTCAGTTTTTGGAACTTATAATCAGGAAGCCAGAGATCAATTGAAGTCCTGTAGCACGCGCATTACTACAGGGATGGCCACAAGAGGGTTATGAAAATACAAAGTGATAAACACCAGCCAATCAGCTCCTAACTGTTAATTTACATATTGAAGCTGATTGGATGGTGTGTTTATCACCTTGCACATATCACTGGTTTATCACTTCCTTATGCCTTCTCCAGGTTAATACAGCTGGCCCTCAGGGTCAAAATCCAAAAAGTGTAAAACTGGAAGCAAAGAGAAGCAGGATACCCGATCAAAATATTATTGACATCAGAACTTACCACCATGTCACCCTGACCTTGGGTAAGATGCAACTGAATAATGGTAGCTACAAGTTATCTGATATTGTGCACAGATTATTGGTCCATCATAAAACCAGTTTGTGACTGAATTAGCAATTGTGGGTGCCCTATTCGAAATGATGAGCTGCCCTAACACTTATTATTTGGCGATCACCAGGCAATGTCACTTTGTACTATATAGGGCACCAGGTGTCCCCTCTCCCACATACGGTCACAAAACTTGCAAGGTGGCACATTTTATTTGAAAAAGTCCCGTCTTTCAAATGGTATGTCCCTTAGCTGTAGGGAGGCAAATTCTGGGATCAGGGGGATACCGGGATTTTGGCCCAAAAATGCTGGGATTTGAAGCCCGGGTTTAAAGGAGCGCATGTGCACATTTGTTTACTGTCGGGCAGCGCTGATCATTAGCACTCTGCTCATACGCTGCCTGATTGTGGGCAGTGTGACATCAGAGAGGTTATGTTGCGCAGCCCCACGCCAGCCCGCCCCTTAAGCCACACCAGCCACTTAAGAGGAGGACTGGCAAGCAGCCACATGGTGGACTTAGGACGGTGTGCATCAGCGAGAGTGAGACTGTCACACTTAGTGGTGCCTGTGGCCAGAGAGGGGCTCAAGGCTCACTGCTCTGTTCCCTTGGTGAGACTGGGAGTGCGCTGGTGCCTGGCTCCAACCTGCCAGTGCCACACATATGTTTATTAGTGCAGCTGGTATTTGGCACTCAGGAATAAATCACGATAAATGCAGGGGTGAGCTACTTCAATTGAAATACAGCAAGGAATGATCCCATGTATAGGGTGTGTGCACCTCCCCCTCTACATACAGACGCAGGCGGCACTCCACAGACTTGTGTAAACTTGTACTAGTGCAAAATCAGCTTCATCTATTAAACGTTTCAACACTGAGTCAGGTATATTTATCAAGGAAATAATGCAGTGAAAAAAAGGAGATTTATTGTAAGACTTACCATTGTTAAATCTCTTTCTGTGAGGTACACTGGTTTCCACAGGGAATAACATCGGGGTGTAGAGTTGGATCTTGATCCGAGGCACCAACAGGCTACAGCTTTGACTGCTCCCAGGATGCACTGCACCGCCTCCTCTATAGCCCCACCTCCAGGCACTGGAGCTCAGTTTTGTTAACCAGTCCAATGCAGTAGCAGGTAAGAGAGACAATAGAGGTTAGTCACATAGACCCACATTCTCACGACAGGAGAAGGGACTAGCGGCTAATGCCATACAAACCCAAAGAAGCCAAGTGAGTCAGGGTGGGCGCCCAGTGGAAACCAGTGTACCTCGCAGAAAAATGTAAAAATTTTAAGTCTTACCATAAATCTCTTTTTGTGCTGCGGGGTACACTGGTATTCCACAGGGAATACATTGGGGATGTCCTAAAGCAGTTCCTCGTGGGAGGGGACGCACTGTAGCGGGCACAAGAACCCAGCGTCCAAAGGTAGCATCCTGGGAGGTGGAAGTATCAAAGGCATAGAACCTGATGAACGTGTTCACTAAGGACCACGTAGCCGCCTTGCACAATTGTTCAGCGGACGCGCCACAGCGGGCCGCCCAAGAAGGTCCAACAGACCGAATAGAATGGGCTTTGATAGCAGCAGGAGTTAGGAGTCCAGTCTGCGTATAAGCTTGCGCAATCACCATTCTAATCCAAGCGGCCAAGGTCTGCTTATTCGCAGGCCAGCCACGTTTGTGAAAACCAAAAAAGTACAAAAAGAGATTCTGATCTCATGATAGAGGCAGTCCTTTCTATCTATCTAGATATATACACACACACATACATACACATATATATATATATATATATATATATATATATACACACACATAGATATATATATATTATACACACACTGCTCAAAAAAATAAAGGGAACACTAAAATAACACATCCTAGATCTGAATGAATGAAATATTCTTATTAAATACTTTGTTCTTTACATAGTTGAATGTGCTGACAACAAAATCACACAAAAATGATCAATGGAAATCAAATTTATTAACCCATGGAGGTCTGGATTTGGAGTCACCCTCAAAATCAAAGTGGAAAAACACACTGCAGGCTGATACAACGTTGATGTAATGTCCTTAAAACAAGTCAAAATGAGGCTCAGTAGTGTGTGTGGCCTCCACGCGCCTGTATGACCTCCCTGTAAAGCAGGTTCTCACTGAGCACGTGACAGACGTGACAGAGTCTGGAGACGCCAAGGAGAACGTTCTGCTGCCTGCAACATCCTCCAGCATGACCAGTTTTGCAGCGGTCAGTAATGGTGTGGGGTTGCATTTCTTTGGGGGGCCGCACAGCCCTCCATGTGCTCGCCAGAGGTAGCCTGACTGCCATTAGGTACCGAGATGAGATCCTCAGACCCCTTGTGAGACCATATGCTGGTGCGGTTGGCCCTGGGTTCCTCCTAATGCAAGACAATGCTAAACCTCATGTGGCTGGAGTGTGTCAGCAGTTCCTGCAAGATGAAGGCATTGATGCTATGGACTGGCCCGCCCGTTCCCCAGACCTGAATCCAATTGAGCACATCTGGGACATCATGTCTCGCTCCATCCACCAACGCCACGTTGCACCACAACTGTCCAGGAGTTGGCGGATGCTTTAGTCCAGGTCTGGGAGGAGATCCCTCATCAGGAGCATGCCCAGGCATTGTAGGGAGGTCATACAGGCACGTGGAGGCCACACACACTACTGAGCCTCATTTTGACTTGTTTTAAGGACATTACATCAAAGTTGGATCAGCCTGTAGTGTGTTTTTCCACTTTAATTTTGAGTGTGACTCCAAATCCAGACCTCCATGGGTTAATAAATTTGATTTCCATTGATAATTTTTGTGTGATTTTGTTGTCAGCACATTCAACTATGTGAAGAACAAAGTATTTACTAAGAAAATTTCATTCATTCAGATCTAGGATGTGTTGTTTAAGTGTTCCCTTTATTCTTTTGAGCAGTATATATATATATATATATATATATATATATATATATATATATATATATATATAGAGAGAGAGAGAGAGAGAGAGAGAGAGAGAGAGAGAGAGAGAGAGAGAGAGAGAGAGAGAGAGTGTGAGAGAGAGAGAGACAGACACACAGAGACAGAGACCGTACCACATCCAAAGACCGCTCTTTGGAGGACAAACCAGGAGGGATAAAGGCCGGAACCACAATCTCTTGGTTAAAGTGGAAAGATGACACCACCTTAGGTAGATAACCAGGGCGAGTTCTAAGAACTGCCCGGTCACGGTTAAAAATCAGAAAGGGTGGACGACAGGACAATGCACCTAAGTCTAACATCCTCCTAGCAGAGGCAGTAGCAAACAGAAAATATTACCTTAAGTGTAAGGCATTTAAGGTCCACAGACTCAAGAGGTTCAAACGGAGACTCTTGAAGGGCATTAAGGACAACTGACATATCCCATGGAGCAACAGGAGAAACGCCCTGAGTGAATGTATATACATCAGGAATAGATACAATTTTTCGCTGAAAGCACACCGACAAGGCAGAAATGTGAACCTTGAGGAAGGCCAGGCGAAGTCCTAAATCCAGGCCTTGTTACAAAAAAAAAAGCCAGAAGTCTGGAAGTACTAAACTTGTATGCATCGTAATTCATAGCAGCACACCAGGTGAAGTAAGAATTCCAGACACTATAATAAATCTGTGCAGAAGCTGGTTTGCGAGCCTTCAACATAGTTTGAATAACCCCCTCAGAAAATCCTTTGGCCCTCAGGAGTGAAGCTTCAAGAGCCACGCCGTCAAAGCCAGTCTTGCCAGGTCCTGGTAAACACAAGGGCCCTGAACGAGGAGGTATGGGCGTTGAGGAAGTAGAAGAGGACGCTCGATCGAGAGACCCTGTAGGTCAGAGAACCAATGCTGTCTGGGCCACGCTGGAGCGATGAGAAGCAGCATTCCTCCTTCTTACTTCAACTTTCGTAGTACCCTGGGCAGGAGTGACACTGAAGGGAACACATATGGCAGCCGAAAGTTCCATGGAATTGCCAGTGCGTCTACAAAATTTGCTTGAGGATCCCTTGTCCTTGCTCCGAAGACCTTAACCCTGTGATTGTGTTGAGACGCCATCAGGTCTACATCAGGGAGACCCCACTTGTCCACAAGGAGTTGTAAGACCTCCGGATGAAGACTCCACTCCCCGGCGTGTATGTCCTGACGACTGAGGAAGTCCGCTTCTGAGTTGAGGACCTGCCGATATTACTGGCAGATGGAGTTCTGCCCATCAAAGAATTTTTGACACTTCCATCATTGCCATACAGCTTCGAGTGCCGCCTTGATGATTTATGTACGCCGCCGTGGTGGCTTTGTCTGATTGTACTCTAACATGCCTGTTCTGTACGAAAAGCAGGGCCAGTGTCAACGCATTGAACAATGCCCTTAATTCCAGAATGTTTATCGGGAGGAGAGATTCCTTCCTGGTCCACCGACCCTGGAGTGTTGCTCCAACACCGTGCCCCAACCCCGCAGACTGACATCCATTATTACGAAGATCCAGTTGGAGAGCCAGAAGGGATGACCCCTGCTCAATTGTTAGTCCTGCAGCCACCAACTCAGTGACAGATGAACCTCCGGAGTAAAGGACATCATTTGAGACCTGATCCGGTGAGGCAGGCAGTCCCACTTGGAAAGGATTAACCTCTGCAGAGGGCGGGAATGAAATTAAGCGTACTCTACCATGTCGAAAGCAGACACCATGAGGCTTAGTACTTGCATCGACGAGTGTATCAACACTCTTTGGCGAGAGAGGAAGCATCTGATTCTGTCCTGAAGTTTCAGGACCTTCTCTGGAGTCAAGAACAAACGTTGGTTGTGTATGTCCAGAAATGTCCCCAGGTGCATCATGCTTTGAGCAGGGACCAGTGGTGATGATTTTTTCCAGATGAGCCACCCGTGGGCTTGTAGGAATTGGACCATCAGTTCCAAATGACGGAGAAGAACCTCTGGGGAGTTCGCCAGGATCAACAAGTCGCCGAGATACGGCAGGATCCAGATACCCTGACGGCAGAGAAGGTCCGCCATGACCTT
Source organism: Pseudophryne corroboree (assembly GCF_028390025.1). Lineage (NCBI taxonomy): Eukaryota > Metazoa > Chordata > Amphibia > Anura > Myobatrachidae > Pseudophryne > Pseudophryne corroboree. The sequence goes on along the minus strand of NC_086447.1, from coordinate 477,528,964 downwards.
GGTGAAGATCAGAGGAGCCGTGGTCAGTCCGAAAGGCAAGGCTCGGAACTGTTAATGAAGGTTGCCAATAGCAAACCGTAAATATTGCTGATGCGACATCGCAATAGGTATGTGTAGGTAAGCATCTTGTATATCCAGGGATACCATATAGTCCTTGGGTTCCAAAACCAGTACAATAGAGCGCAGAGTTACCATACGGAATTTGGACACCCTCACACAGTTGTTCAAAGATTTGAGATTGAGTATAAGCCGGGAGGATCCATTCAGCTTTGAAATAGAAACAGCGTCGAATAGTATCCCCTGCCTCTCTGAGACAGAGGCACCGGCACTATCATTCCTGTATCCAGGAGGGACTGGACAACCAAATGTAAAGATTGTGCTTTTAACAGATCCGAAGGGATAACCGTTGAGCAAAACTGGCGTGGGGGACGTCTCTTGAAAGAGATCACGTACCCGTGACAGACCACTTCTTGCACCCAGCCATCCGAAGTGGTCTTTAACCATACCTGGGTGAACTGCAGAAGTCGGCCTCCCACCCTGGGGGAGGCCCACCCCGTCATGCAGCAGGCTTGTCCGGTTTGGAAACAGGCTGACAAGCGGCCCAAGAACGTTTATGTTTGGGCTTAGAGAACTTGGAAGTGCGAGCCTCTCTCGGGTACGCCTCACCCTTTGTTTTACATGGAGGTCGAAAGGAACGAAAATATACTGTTATGGTAAGAACTTACCGTTGATAACGGGATTTCTCCTATGTCCACAGGTATCCACAGGATAACATTGGGATATGCCGGAGCGACAGTGGAAATGGCACCAAATAGTCACGAGCTTTCTGGCCTCCCAGGATGCATCGGGCTCCTCCATATAATCCCGCCCACCGACTCAGTCAAATCAGTTGTTTTCACAGCGATTAGGCAGGAGTATCATGTAGAACCCTATTCAGGCGATAAGAACACACAGGCACACCCTTCTATACAAGAGGGAAGAGGTTTAGTGGTTGTCAAGATCCTCAAATCAGGTGTGTCAGGGTGGGATCCCTGTGGACATAGGAGAAATCCAGTTATCAATGGTAAATCCTTACCATAACGGTATATTTCTCCAGCTGGGTCCACAGGTTATCCACAGGATAACATTGGGATTCCCAAAGCCATTATTAGTGGTGGGGACGCTCCTGATTAGCCAGGAGAACCTTTCACCCGAATTCTGCGTCATGAGAGGCAAAAGTATCCAAGGCATAATGTCTAATGAATGTGTTAATGGTAGACCATGTGGCTGCCTTACAAATCTGTTCTGCTGAAATGCCATGCTGTGCTGCCCATGAAGGACCTACCCTACGTGTAGAGTGTGCAGAGACATTAGCCGGAACAGGGAGATCAGCGCGAGAATATGCTTCTGAAATTGTCATTCAAAGCCATCTTGCTAGCGTCTGTTTAGTAGCAGGCCATCCTCTTTTGTGAAATCCGTAAAGAATGATGAGAATCTGTCTTTCTGATGGCACTAGTAAGATCCACGTAAATTCTTAATGCACGGACTACAGCCAGCGACGCTTCTCCCGCAGACAGTCCCGATACCTGAAAAGCCGGGACTACAATTTCTTCGTTCAGGTGAAACTTTAAGACCACCTTCGGAAGATAACCAGATCTAGTTCTGAGAACTGCTTTATCTGGATAAAAGATCAGAAAAGGAGACATACACGATAGTGCCCCTAAATCTGACAATCTTCTAGCTGACGACATTGCCAGTAGAAAATGAACTTTAGCCGTTAACCATTTAAGATCTGGTCTCTTAAGTGGTTCAAACGGAGCACCCTGAATGAATTTAAGAACCAGATTTAAATCCCAGGGTACTGCAGGAGGAACAAACGTGGTTGAATGTGCAACATTCCCTGAAAGACAGTACGCACATCCTGCAGGTTCGCAATTTTTCTCTGAAACCATACAGTTAATGCTGATACTTGAACTCTCAAAGAAGCAACTTTTAAACCCTTATCCATTCCTGCTTGGAGAAAATCCAAAATCCTGGATACTTTAAAAGATATTGGATTCATACCTCCTTTGTTACATATTCGATGATAAATCCGAGCTGAAGAAGGCTTTCTTGCTCTAAGCATGGTTTGAATTACCTGTTGTGAAAAACCTCTTGATCTTAGGATAGAGGTTTCAAAAGCCACGCCGTCAAAGACAGCCGTTCCAGATGGCTGTGACAACAAGGCCCTGCGTCAGTAGATCTGGACGTTGAAGAAGCAGAATTGGAGCTTCCAGGGACATCCTTAGCAGATCTATGTACCAATGTCTTCTGGGCCAGGCTGGAGGTATTAGAATTATGGCTCCCTTTGCCTGCTTTACTTTCCTCACTACCCTGGGCAACAGTGAGATAGGAGGAAATAGATATGCCAGATGAAATTCCCATTTCACTGACAGTGCGTCTACAAGGATCGCCCCGGGATCCTTTGTTCTCGACCTGTATGCTGGAACTTTGTTGTTCCAACGGGACGCCATGAGATCTGTCTTTGGCAGACCCTATCTATCTACTAGAGTTTGAAATACCTCCGGATGTAATGACCATTCGGTCTCCTGAATGGTGTGTCGACTGAGAAAATCCGCTTCCCAGTTTAGCACTCCCGGTACAAACACTGCGGACAATGCTGGAAGATGAACTTCTGCCCACCTTAGTATGTGAGTTACTTCTTCCATCAGTCCTTTGCTGTGTGTTCCGCCCTGAAAGTTGTGGTACGCTACTGCTGTTGCATTGTCTGAATGGATCTGGACTGGTCTTCCCCGCAGAATGACCTTTGCCTGAACTAGAGCCATATATATATGGCCCTTATTTCCAACAGATTTATTGGCAGGCAACTTTCCTTGGTGGTCCATTTTCCCTGGAACCAAACATTTTTGAACACTGCTCCCAAAGCCTTGAAGACTGGCATCCGTTGTCAGTACTTGCCAATCTGCTATCCAAAAGGGTCTCCCCTTGTCTAGATGGTCCGTCTGTAGCCACCAAGCTAGTGACCTTTTTACACTTACTGGAAGCTTTATCATCTGTCTCTATTATCTGATGTCTTCCATCCCATCTGGTTAGAATGAGGTGCTGTAAGGGTCGAGTGGAATTGCGCGTACTCCACCATGTCGAATGTTGACACCATCAGACCCATCAGTCGCATTGCTGCATGGACTGAAACTGACTGTGCAACAATTCCTGAGTCATTACCTGTACCTTGGAAATCTTCTTCTCCGGTAAGATAATCCTATGTAGACTTGAATCCAATATGGCCCCCAAGTGAACCATCCGTTGTGATGGATTCAGGGACGACTTCTCCCAATTTATGAGCCATCCGTGTCTTTGTAGACAAGCTATTGTCTGTTGGAGATGGCCCAAGAGTAACTCATGGGATTGAGCCAGGATTAACAGATCGTCTAGGTATGGAAAAATTCTTATTCCCTGTTTGCGGAGATAAGCTGCCATAACCACCATAATCTTGGTAAATACCCTGGGGGCTGTTGCTAGCCCAAAGTGCAAAGCCTGGAACTGATAATGCTGCTGGAGGATGGCAAACCTGAGGTAACACTGATGTGACCGTGCTATGGGCACATGCAGGTAAGCATCCTGTACATCCAGAGATACCATGTAATCTCCTGGTTCCATGGCCAATACTATGGAGCGTAACTTCTCCATGTGAAACTTTGGAACCCAAATGTATTCGTTTAACCCTTTGAGGTTGAGAATTGGTCGGAATGATCCATTTGGCTTCTGGATCAAAAACAGGTTTGAGTAAAACCCCCGTCCCCTTTGTGTCATGGGTACCGGGATAATTACCCACGACTGAAGCAATTTATGAACTGCTTCTTGCAAAGCCTAGGCCTTCGACTCTATACGAGACGGGCTGGTGCAAAAGAACCTTTGAGGAGGCTGCTTCCTGAAAGGGAAACCATAACCGAGAGATTGAATCTAAAAGGCTGCTGGAAGGACTGCCGCGCCCCAGAGAGCAGCAGTGGTGATATCTACGGGGGGTCACTCAGCCCCCTATAACATGAATACACAGAAGAATGAGAAATCACGTCTGCGCTCGTCAGAGATTACAATACATAAAAAGATGAAGATAAATAGTGTATGGTATCTGATAAATAGTTCTTAAAGTTGACTGAGGTGATATGTCACGTAATATCAATAAAACGTTTTTGAACCTTTCCTTGTGTGTCTTTATTTCTAATTCTCCAAACTTGAATGGGTCTGTTCCCTCGATCGTGTTTCGGACTATGGTGTGTTTTCTCCTTAGCAGTATCTCAAATATTTGTTCTCTGGATTTCCTCCTGTACTTCCTTCCAGGGTATCGAGATAGTTCTTATCCTCAACGATTGGAGACAAAGAGACAAAAAAAAAATAGCCGCTGATAGTGTGGTAGGCGTATTACAAGTAGTGGAAGTGTCTTATAAAAAGATCTTTAAAAAGGTGGTGGCTGCTAATTGCGTACCAGTACTCACGTGAAAGACGTGATGTACCCCTCACGTAAAGGTATCTTTGGTGTTCTTATAGTTTCTCCTCTTCCTCCAGACAGAATCTTTTATAGTTCTTATCCTCGGGAGTGAGAGAGGAGATGGAACAGATGATAGTGTAGTAAGTTTTATGATTGAGTGAATGAAAGGTAATTTACCCTTCTGAATTTATGACTTATATTGGGGGAGTGCATACCGTACTCACATCCATATGGGGGGGTGAAAAACACATAAAGGTATCTTTAGGTCGATGTGCTGTCTTACACGGTCACACTCATGCAGATAAAATGAATAAGAGGAATAATGGGCGTACCCAACTCACACTGTACAATGTGGAAACTTGTATATAAAGGTATCTTTATAGAGGTTCTGCTGATTCTAGATGCTCCTTATTCCAAAATCCGTTCCTCTCTTAGTGGGTACCGTCCCAATCAGTCCCTGGTAGTCCTGGCCCTCACACCAACGCGTTTCGACTGAAGAAGTCTTTTTCAAGGACCTTGAAAAAGACTTCAGTCGAAACGCGTTGGTGTGAGGGCCAGGACTACCAAGGACTGATTGGGACGGTACCCACTAAGAGAGGAACGGATTTTGGAATAAGGAGCATCTAGAATCAGCAGAACCTCTATAAAGATACCTTTACATACGAGTTTCCACATTGTACAGTGTGAGTTGGGTACGCCCATTATTCCTCTTATTCATTTTATCTGCATGAGTGTGACCGTGTAAGACAGCACATCGACCTAAAGATACCTTTATGTGTTTTTCACCCCCCCATATGGATGTGAGTACGGTATGCACTCCCCCAATATAAGTCATAAATTCAGAAGGGTAAATTACCTTTCATTCACTCAATCATAAAACTTACTACACTATCAACTGTTCCATCTCCTCTCTCACTCCCGAGGATAAGAACTATAAAAGATTCTGTCTGGAGGAAGAGGAGAAACTATAAGAACACCAAAGATACCTTTACGTGAGGGGTACATCACGTCTTCCACGTGAGTACTGGTACGCAATTAGCAGCCACCACCTTTTTAAAGATCTTTTTATAAGACACTTCCACTACTTGCAATACGCCTACCACACTATCAGCGGCTATTTTTTTTTTGTCTCTTTGTCTCCAATCGTTGAGGATAAGAACTATCTCGATACCCTGGAAGGAAGTACAGGAGGAAATCCAGAGAACAAATATTTGAGATACTGCTAAGGAGAAAACACACCATAGTCCGAAACACGATCGAGGGAACAGACCCATTCAAGTTTGGAGAATTAGAAATAAAGACACACAAGGAAAGGTTCAAAAACGTTTTATTGATATTACGTGACATATCACCTCAGTCAACTTTAAGAACTATTTATCAGATACCATACACTATTTATCTTCATCTTTTTATGTATTGTAATCTCTGACGAGCGCAGACGTGATTTCTCATTCTTCTGTATAACCGAGAGATACCACCTTCTGCACCCAAGCATCTGTCATCCACTAGCGTCAAATGTGTGCAAAGTGTAGGAGTCGGCCCCCAACCCTGGAATCCTCCAGGCGGAGGCCCGTACCCTCAAACTGATGGCTTCTGCTCTGGTTTGGAAGCTGGCCGTCTACTGGCCCACTGCTTCTTGCCCCTAAGCTGATTTATTGTACTGGGGTTGGTTAGTCTCAACCTTTCCTTTAGATCTACCTTGCCATCGAAACGGGCAAAATTTTGCTCCCCTCGATTTAGGGGCATAGCTAGCCGGAAACGTAACTTTCTTGGATTCAGCTTCCGACTCCAGGATATCTGTCAACTGCTTTCCGAACAGAATATTCCAAGTGAAAGGCAACGCTTCAAGAGCTTTCTTAGATTCTGCATCTGCTTTCCAAGTACGTAGCCCGACTGCTCTACAAGTGGCTACCATTAAGGCTGATGCTTTAGAAGCAATCGTACCCATATCAATTGCTGCTTCTTCCAAATATTGCGCAGCTTGTTTTATATAGCCTAGCTGAAACTCCTGCTCCCTGGTAGGTATGGCGAGGCCACTCTCTAATTCCTTCGCCCATTCTACCACTGCTTTCGCCATCCAGGCTTAAGACATAGCTGGCCTTACCACAGCCCCTGAGAGAGAAAAAATATATTTCAAGAAACCATCTACTTTTCTATCTGTGACATCATCCAGTGAGGTAGACAATAATGGTAAAGCAGACTTACGCACAAGTCGTACAACATGTGCATCTACCTTAGGAGGAACCTCCCTTTTTATTAGGAGTAGCCCACGGTCCTTCCATAATTTCCGTCAGAACCTCTGACTCCGGAAACTCAGTCTTAACCGATTTTGGACGTTTAAACTTAGGTGCCTTAGATTTTGACACTGCCATGGCTGGTTCCTCCAGACACACAATAGCTTTCATGGCATCAATGAGCTCAGCTATATCCTCTGTGCTGATGCCCTCCGACTGGTCGTCATATGGGGTATTTGAATACACTGTATCCTCATCTGTAGTATCATCTTGTGTAGTCTGTAACATGGATGTATCTACCCTGTTATTAATAGCCTGGCAACGTGTAGAAGCTGTTGGCATCAAACCATAAGGAGAGAGCTGCATGTACGGGGTAATAGTGTAACCTATTCCCGGGGGTGGAACTGCAGGTGCTAATCTGTTAGCTATTGTAAACAAGGTCTGTGCGACCACACCCCTTCTTGCGGGGTGTTGCCCCTCATAAGTAAGATACTGGGCTATTCCATGCAAAATCCTTTTACCAGATACCAGATAAGCATGTTAAGGGTGACCCTGATAAAGTATCCTCGTCTTTTGCTGCTCACAGACATGGTAAATAATCCGTTTTTTTTTTACAAATACTACACTCTGTGACTGAAAATCACCTATATAGATATAGAAGTGATATCAATCTGACCACAATCCGAGCACCTGAATTGAGTATCAGAAACCCTGCTTGACAAACATATAAAAGTCAGCAATCACACTAGCAGTCAGTCACATGTTAATTATTAGAAATTGTCATATGAGAATATAATCAACCACAGAATACTTTTCTAGTATGTAGGATTACAATTACTGCACTTCTGTTTTTAAACAGCTATTATCACAAGTTTTCTCAGACATGTTATGCAGAAAACAACAGTACTGTACAGGTCTCATATGCATTGTGTACCAAAATTAACTATTCATAGTAGAAAGAATTTTAGTACTGTATTACCCTTACTCAGAGTGGGATACAGGGAGACTCACCCCACTTCCAGAATCAATCAATACGCCCAACAGACGCTGAGTGGATTCAGACGCTACTGGTGTACACTGCCGCTCCGGTAACTGATGAGAGACACAGACGCTCAATAACGGACCCAGACGCTCAGTGAACGATGAGTGTATGCAGACGCTCCTGTCTGCGACCCGGTCTCGGCGGTAACTCTAGTGTACACAATCACAACGTCTAAGCTGCGACCGAGAACCCTTGTGGTAGCGTCTGAGACGGAAGTGAGGTCATCAGTTCATGGACGGGAGACGCACGGAAACTGGTCATGAACTGGGGGAAGGAGAGCGTCTGACTCCCCCTGCTGACATAAACCACAATGATCGCGGCCTCAGCCTAGTCCTGGCACCTATGATCCCTGCAGCATAGCGCTGTTGCACTTAAGAGTGGCGGCGCATCAGCCACTGTTTGGTAGTCTCCTCCAATACAGTGCGGCTGTGTCCGAATTCCTCTAGTAAGTGGAATCGATGCCTTACCTTCTCCCTATACTCCGGCCACAGCCTGGTATCGTCTGCTGGACCTGCTAGAACATCTGACACAGACGCCCGTCGAGACAGCACTAATACCCGCGGGTAAGCGTTGTTGCGACCCGGTGGGGAGTTGTTGGAGCGACTCTTTTCAGCATGCGTTTAAGACGCTGTTAGGAAAGATCACTCAAAACTTAGTAAGACTATAAAAATTAAATAACAAAAGCTTAGGCCTGTGACCATGGTCCGGCTCCTGCAGCACCAAACAAAAAACTGATTTGACTGAGTCAGTGGGTGGGATTATATGGAGGAGCCCGATGCATCCTGGGAGGCCAGAAAACTTGTGACTATTTGGTGCCATTTCCGCTGTCGCTCCGGCATATCCCAAAGTTATCCTGTGGATAACCTGTGGACCCAGCCGGAGAAAATAATACTTTTATCCTTCGGAACCGAAGGATTAGTACTTGGGAGAAACGCAGTCTCTCACAATCTTGTTCAGATCATCTCCAAATAGTATATCTCCCTTAAAAGGGAGTACCTCCAAGGTCGTCTTAGACCTAGTAGATGCCTTGGCCGCCATAACGCCTGTATCAGAGGCCGCCTCCTAAATATAGTGGGAGGCTGTGGTAATATAGGACAGATATTGGGGTATATTTACTAAGCTCCCGATTTTGACCGAGATGCCGTTTTTTCATCAAAGTGTCATCTCGGTAAATCTCGGTCATTTACTAAACACTAATCACGGCAGTGATGAGGGCATTCGTAATTTTTTGCTAGTTTAGGTAAAAAATTACGAATGAATACACCATCGGTCAAAACGCGGCTGTTTAAGTATGAATCTCGGTCATTTACTAAGAAGTGCAAAGCAAAAAAACACAAAACACTGCCGTGAAAAATTACAACTCGTAAAAAAGTCCTAAAAAAAAACAGACCTGCTTTTTTTATCCGTGATTTGAGATGCATGCAGGGATCCATGAGATCCGTGCATGTATATCAGTGGGAAGGGGTGTGAAAGTGCTTATTTTTGCTAAAAAAATTGCGTGGGGTCCCCCCTCCTAAGCATAACCAGCCTCGGGCTCTTTGAGCCGATCCTGGTTGCAGAAATATGGGAAAAAAAATGACAGGGGTTCCCCCATATTTAAGCAACCAGCATCGGGCTCTGCGCCTGGTCCTGGTCCCAAAAATACGGGGGACAAAAAGAGTAGGGGTCCCCCGTATTTTTAAAACCAGCACCGGGCTCCACTAGCTGGACAGATAATGCCACAGCCGGGGGTCACTTTTATACAGCGCCCTGCGGCCGTGGCATCAAAAATCCAACTAGTCACCCCTGGCCGGGGTACCCTGGGGGAGTGGGGACCCCTTCAATCAAGGGGTCCCCCCCCCCCCAGCCACCAAAGGGCCAGGGGTGAAGCCCGAGGCTGTCCCCCCCCATCCAATGGGCTGCGGATGGGAGGGCTGATAGCCTTTGTTGTAAAATAAAAGATATCGTTTTTAGTAGCAGTACTACAAGTCCCAGCAAGCCTCCCCCGCATGCTGGTACTTGGAGAACCACAAGTACCAGCATGCGGCGGAAAAATGGGCCCGCTGGTACCTGTAGTACTACCACTAAAAAAATACCCAAAAAAAGACAAGACACACACACCGTGAAAGTATAATTTTATTACATACATACACACATACATACATACTTACCTATGGCCCCACGCAGGTCGGTCCTCTTGTCCAGTAGAATCCAAGGGTACCTGTTGAATAAATTATACTCACGAGATCCAGGGGTCCAGGCTCCTCGGCAAATCCAGGGTTAATCCACGTACTTGTTAAAAATAAAAAAACGGTATCCCGACCACGAACTGAAAGGGGACCCATGTTTGCACATGGGTCACCTTCCCACGAATGCCAGAAACCCACTTTGACTTCTGTCTAAGTGGGTTTCTTCAGCCAATCAGGGAGTGCCACGTTGTAGAACTCTCCTGATCAGCTGTGTGCTCTTGTCCTCACTGACAGGCAGCACACGGCAGTGTTACAATGTAGCGCCTAGGCGCTACATTGTAACCAATGCTGGGAACTTTCTGCTCAGCGGTGACGTCACTTTAGGTCAACCGCAGGGCAGAAAGTTCCCAGCATTGGTTACAATGTAGCGCATAGGCGCTACATTGTAACACTGCCGTGTGCTGCCTGTCAGTGAGGACAAGAGCACACAGCTGATCAGGAGAGTGCTACAACGTGGCACTCCCTGATTGGCTGAAGAAACCCACTTAGACAGAAGTCAAAGTGGGTTTCTGGCATTCGTGGGAAGGTGACCCATGTGCAAACATGGGTCCCCTTTCAGTTCGTGGTCGGGATACCGTTTTTTTATTTTTAACAAGTACGTGGATTAACCCTGGATTTGCCGAGGAGCCTGGACCCCTGGATCTCGTGAGTATAATTTATTCAACAGGTACCCTTGGATTCTACTGGACAAGAGGACCGACCTGCGTGGGGCCATAGGTAAGTATGTATGTATGTGTGTATGTATGTAATAAAATTATACTTTCACGGTGTGTGTGTCTTGTCTTTTTTTGGGTATTTTTTTAGTAGTAGTACTACAGGTACCAGCGGGCCCGTTTTTCCGCCGCATGCTGGTACTTGTGGTTCTCCAAGTACCAGCATGCGGGGGAGGCTTGCTGGGACTTGTAGTACTGCTACTAAAAACAATAACTTTTATTTTACAACAAAGGCTATCAGCCCTCCCATCCGCAGCCCATTGGATGGGGGGGGACAGCCTCGGGCTTCACCCCTGGCCCTTGGGTGGCTGGGGGGGGGACCCCTTGATTGAAGGGGTCCCCACTCCCCCAGGGTACCCCGGCCAGGGGTGACTAGTTGGATTTTTGATGCCACGGCCGCAGGGCACTATATAAAAGTGACCCCCGGCTGTGGCATTATCTGTCCAGCTAGTGGAGCCCGGTGCTGGTTTTAAAAATACGGGGGACCCCTACTCTTTTTGTCCCCCGTATTTTTGGGACCAGGACCAGGCGCAGAGCCCGATGCTGGTTGCTTAAATATGGGGGAACCCCTGTCATTTTTTTCCCCATATTTCTGCAACCAGGATCGGCTCAAAGAGCCCGAGGCTGGTTATGCTTAGGAGGGGGGACCCCACGCATTTTTTTTAATTATTTTACAGTGTTTAATTAAAAAAAAAAAAAATAAGAACCCCAGCACGGATCACACAGATCCGGCCGAGATTGATTGTAAAAAAAAAAACGGCAGTGTTTTGCTAATCACTGCCGTAAAAATAGGTAAAAAAAAACGAATGACATCGACATCGGAAGAAAAGAAAAACCCGAATACGACAGCTTAGTAAATCCATCGTAATCAATTCAAAAAGTTGCAGTTTTACACTGTCGATGTCATTCGTGATTGAACTTTGACCTTTTTTCGGAAATTACGAATCTTAGTAAATTTACCCCATTGTCTGGCAGTGTCAGAAAAATTCATAGGTAGCTCTTCCTCAATTGCTTGAACCCATGCTTCAATGCCTTTTGCAGCCCAAGAGGCTGCCATAGTGGGTCTATGTACAGCACCTGTAAGAGTGTAAATAGACTTCAAGCAACCCTCCACACGCTTATCCGTCGGTTCCGTCAAACAGGTGACAGGCAGAGTAGATGACAGCACAAGACAGGCTACATGTGAGTCCACTGGTGGCGGGGTTTCCCACTTGTTACTCAACTCCGAAGAGATAGAATAACGAGCTAGCATCTTTTAGACAGGGAAAATGTCTTTCCTGGAGAAGACCAGGATTCCTGATTTATATCAATTAAATGGTCAGAATGTTGTAAGACTATATGAAATTCCATATTATTTTAAATAAACATTTCAATGCCAGCGTTAATATATACTGTGAACGCAAGGTGCATCTTAATACCAAATACGATAATAGTGCGCTGAACGTTGCAGCACTATGTCCCTTAAGAGAAAGCAGGTACACACACTGTATACTGAGGTCCAACGCTCAGATATATATGTATTTGATATTAAAAGTTATGCATAAAAAATAACATGTACAGTATATCATTCAGTATAACATATAAATATAAGATAGGGTTACAGTGTTACAGTTATATAAGAATCAGTTACAGCCAGCATGCATCAGCCTTTCCCATAGAACATTTCCTCCATGTCTTCCTCTCAGCAAGCAACAGCAACTAACCCTCTAAGTCCTAGAAACTACATATACAGATGGGTCCACGGTTATCTTGACTAGTTTTCTGCGCCTAGGCACAACATGATGTAGTAGCATAAACCCTTCATCTATTGTTCTCAGATGCAATACAACACAATACAGAGAACAATACAGCAGGGGATTAAGTCCGAGTGGCCAGTCTCAGTTAATCCTATTAAAGGTCAAGATAAACGTGGACCCATCTGTATCAAACAGTGGGAGTTAACAGGTTTTGGTCTCCTTCCATTGGCCCAGGAGAGGAAGGTTTCTCATTCATTGTGTTATTGGTCAGTTCATATGCAAGCAATGTCTAGTTTCAAGATACAGTTATAGGGGTTAACCACTGGTTCTCAGCACACATGCTTTCTGAGGAATGTCCTTTGTTCTCATAGAATGTGACTTTATATTCATACATTTTATCATAACTAATCGTTGCAATGTGCTACAATTTACCCATAGCTATCAAATTAATCCACACATTCTCCTGATCATTTTGACACTAAGAATGATATAATTAACTTGTTCCATCCCAATAATACATATATATCTGGTTTTACACTCTATTATAAAAATACAATATAATACAAGTCTGGTGCTAAGCATGTTTTGTCTATGTGTAATCTATGTGTTGTATGAATATGAGTTGAATAGGTCTTTGTGGCTTCTCTGTGCGAATGCGTATGCTACCGTATATACTCTCACCGTGCGATAATATGCAAGGCGCGCGAACCTGTGCACGCTGCCTGTATGCGCACGCACTACGGTAACGCACACGAACAGAGGCCACTCTGTTTGGAGTTTGTATGTTGTGTGTATGTAATATTTTTGACTTTGACAACTAATTTAGTAACCTTCTGACGTTTGAACTTATCAGGTTTCTTAGACGTATCAGGAGGGTCAATCTTATCATCAATCTGAAGAATCAGCTTGATCGCCTCCACTAGGTCAGGAACATCAACCTGTGTTGTAGAATCTTCATTAGAAGCAGCGGTATCAGCATCAGTATATTCCCCATCCGAAATATTAGTGGATTGTGAGGAAGAAATGGCCCGATTAGATGACCCTTTGGTCCTAGTAGAGCGAGGAATAGGTTTTTGTTTAGCCAAGGACCAAATTAATTGCTGTAACTGGGTTGAAAGAGTATCCGCCCATGGTGGATTAACTACAGGGACAATATGTGGCTGTAATGGCACAGGAGGTATCACAGAGGGCACAAGTTTTGTTACAAGCATAATCAGCATATTTGAAAATGCAGCCCAAGGTGGATCTGCCACAGGTGCTGCGGGCTGACTAGGGGGTGGAGAACACCCAGTACCTGAACCCTCAGCAGAAATAAATTTCCTCAGGTAAATCCATGGCACCAGCACTGCATGATGCAGGAGCGTCTGCGGATTTCCCGCCCTGTGTAGCAGACATTATTGGGAATGTAGCTTTAGGTTTATCAGTACAACATAGCCAGACCAACACAATACCTGACAAAAAATAAGATTTTACTCACCGGTAAATCTATTTCTCGTAGTCCGTAGTGGATGCTGGGTACTCCGTAAGGACCATGGGGAATAGACGGGCTCCGCAGGAGACTGGGCACTCTTTAAAGAAAGATTAGGTACTACATCTGGTGTGCACTGGCTCCTCCCTCTATGCCCCTCCTCCAGACCTCAGTTAGGGAAACTGTGCCCGGAAGAGCTGACATTACTAGGAAAGGATTTGGAATCCAGGGTAAGACTCATACCAGCCACACCAATCACACCGTACAACTCGTGATAACTATACCCAGTTAACAGTATGAACAACAACTGAGCCTCATCAAACAGATGGCTCAGAACAAAAACCCTATAGTTAAGCAATAACTATATACAAGTATTGCAGAAGTCCGCACTTGGGACGGGCTCCCAGCATCCACTACGGACTACGAGAAATAGATTTACCGGTGAGTAAAATCTTATTTTCTCTGACGTCCTAGTGGATGCTGGGTACTCCGTAAGGACCATGGGGATTATACCAAAGCTCCCAAACGGGCGGGAGAGTGCGGATGACTCTGCAGCACCGAATGAGCAAACTCAAGGTCACATCCTTCCTAGCTTTTATCAGCGTAGGAATGACTTCAACCGGAATGCCCTTTTCCATCAGGATCCGGCGTTCAACCGCCATGCCGTCAAACGCAGCCGCGGTAAGTCTTGGAACAGACAGGGCCCCTGCTGTAGCAGGTCCTGTCGCAGCGGCAGAGGCCAAGGGTCCTCTGAGATCATTTCTTGTAGTTCCGGGTACCAAGTTCTTCGTGGCCAATCCGGAACAATGAGTATAGTTCTTACTCCTCTCTTTCTTATTATCCTCAGTACCTTTGGTATGAGAGGAAGAGGAGGGAACACATAAACCGACTGGTACACCCACGGTGTCACTAGAGCGTCCACAGCTATTGCCTGAGGGTCCCTTGACCTGGCGCAATATCTTTTTAGCTTTTTGTTGAGGCGGGACGCCATCATGTCCACCTGTGGCCTTTCCCAACGATTTACAATCAGCTGGAAGACTTCTGGATGAAGTCCCCACTCTCCCGGGTGGAGGTCGTGCCTGCTGAGGAAGTCTGCTTCCCAGTTGTCCACTCCCGGAATGAACACTGCTGACAGTGCGATCACGTGATTTTCCGCCCATCGGAGAATCCTTGTGGCTTCTGCCATCGCCATCCTGCTTCTTGTGCCGCCCTGTCGGTTTACATGGGCGTCCGCCGTGATGTTGTCCGACTGAATCAGCACCGGCTGGTTTTGAAGCAGGGGTTTTGCCCGACTTAGGGCATTGTAAATGGCCCTTAGTTCCAGAATATTTATGTGTAGGGAAGCCTCCTGACTTGACCATTGTCCTTGGAAGTTTCTTCCCTGGGTGACTGCCCCCCAACCTCGGAGGCTTGCATCCGTGGTCACCAGGACCCAGTCCTGTATGCCGAATCTGCGGCCCTCGAGAAGATGAGCACTCTGCAGCCACCACAGCAGAGACACCCTGGCCCTCGGGGACAGGATGATCAGCCGATGCATCTGAAGATGCGATCCGGACCACTTGTCTAACAGATCCCACTGAAAGATCCTTGCATGGAACCTGCCGAAGGGAATTGCTTCGTAAGAAGCTACCATTCTTCCCAGGACTCGCGTGCAGTGATGCACGGACACCTGTTTTGGTTTCAGGAGGTCTCTGACCAGAGATGACAACTCCTTGGCCTTCTCCTCCGGGAGAAACACCTTCTTCTGTTCTGTGTCCAGAATCATACCCAGGAACAGCAGACGCGTCGTAGGAACCAGCTGCGACTTTGGGATATTCAGAATCCAGCCGTGCTGTTGTAGCACTTCCTGAGATAGTGCTACTCCGACCAACAACTGCTCCATGGACCTCGCCTTTATAAGGAGATCGTCCAAGTACGGGATAATTATAACTCCCTTCTTTCGAAGGAGTATCATCATTTCGGCCATTACTTTGGTAAATACCCTCGGTGCCGTGGACAGACCAAACGGCAACGTCTGGAATTGGTAATGGCAGTCCTGTACCACAAAACGGAGGTACACCTGGTGAGGTGGGTAAATGGGGACATGTAGGTAAGCATCCTTGATGTCCAGTGATACCATATAATCCCCCTCTTCCAGGCTTGCAATAACCGCCCTGAGCGATTCCATTTTGAACTTGAACTTCCTTATGTAAGTGTTCAAGGATTTCAAATTTAGAATGGGTCTCACCGAACCGTCTGGTTTCGGTACCACAAACATTGTGGAATAGTAACCCCGTCCCTGTTGAAGGAGGGGAACTTTGATTATCACCTGCTGGAGGTACAGCTTGTGAATTGCCGCCAGTACTACCTCCCTGTCCTGGGGAGTAGATGGCAAGGCTGATTTGAGGTAACGGCGAGGGGGAGACGTCTCGAACTCCAGCTTGTATCCCTGAGATACCACTTGTAGAACCCAGAGATCCACCTGTGAGCGAACCCACCGGTCGCTGAAGTTCCGGAGATGGGCCCCCACCGCACCTGGCTCCACATGTGGAGCCCCAGCGTTATGCGGTGGACTTAGTGGAAGCAGGGGAGGATTTTTGTTCCTGGGAACTGGCTGTATGGTGCAGCTTTTTCCCTCTACCCCTGCCTCTGGGCAGAAAGGATGCGCCTCTAACCCGCTTGCCTTTCTGAGGCCGAAAGGACTGTACTTGATAATACGGTGCTTTCTTAGGCTGTGAGGGAACCTGAGGTAAAAAAGTCGACTTCCCAGCTGTTGCTGTGGATACGAGGTCCGAGAGACCGTCCCCAAACAATTCCTCACCCTTATAAGGCAAAATTTCCATGTGCCTTTTAGAATCAGCATCACCTGTCCACTGCCGAGTCCATAATACTCTTCTGGCAGAAATGGACATTGCATTAATTCTAGATGCCAGCCGGCAAATGTCCCTCTGTGCATCTCTCATATATAAGACTACGTCTTTAATATGCTCTATGGTTAGCAATATAGTGTCCCTGTCAAGGGAATCAATGTTATCAGACAGGGTATCAGACCATGCTGCTGCAGCACTACATATCCATGCTGAAGCAATAGCAGGTCTCAGTATAGTACCTGAGTGTGTATACACAGACTTCAGGATAGCCTCCTGCTTTCTATCTGCAGGCTCCTTTAAGGCGGCCGTAACCTGAGAAGGCAGTGCCACCTTTTTTGATAAGCGTGTGAGCGCCTTGTCCACCTTAGGGGATGTCTCCCAGCGTAACCTATCCGTTGGCGGGAAAGGGTATGCCATTAGTAACCGCTTAGAAATTACTAGTTTCTTATCTGGGGAACCCCACGCTTCTTCACACAATTCATTTAACTCATCAGATGGGGGAAAAGTCACTGACTGCTTTTTCTCCCCAAACATAATACCCTTTTTTTGTGGTAACCGGGTTAACGTCAGGAATGTGCAACACATTTTTCATTGCCGTAATCATGCAACGGATGGCCCTAGTGGATTGTACATTTGTCTCATCCTCGTCGACACTGGAGTCAGACTCTGTGTCGACATCTGTGTCTGCCATCTGAGGTAGCGGGCGTTTTTGAGCCCCTGATGGCCTCTGAGATGCCTGGGCAGGCGCGGGCTGAGATGCCGGCTGTCCCAACGCTGCGTCATCGAACCTTTTATGAAAGGAGTTGACACTGTCGGTTAATACCTTCCACATATCCATCCACTCAGGTGTCGGCCCCGCAGGGGACGACATCACACTTATCGGCACCTGCTCCACCTCCACGTAAGCGTCCTCATCAAACATGTCGACACAGCCGTACCGACACACCGCACACACACACAGGTAATGTTCTGACTGAGGACAGGACCCCACAAAGTCCTTTGGGGAGACAGAGAGAGAGTATGCCAGCACACACCAGAGCGGTATATAACAGAGGGATATACACTATACACAAAGTGAATTTTCCCCCTATAGCTGCTTATATCACAATTTGTGCCTAAATTTATATGCCCCCCCTCTCTTTTTTACCCTTTCTGTAGTGTATACTGCAGGGGAGAGCCTGGGGAGCGTCTTTCCAGCGGAGCTGTGAAGAAAAAATGGCGCTGGCTGTGCTGAGGAAGATAGCCCCGCCCCTTCAGCGGCGGGCTTCTCCCGTTTTAATGAAAATTATGGCGGGGGATTAGGCACATATACAGTTTAGAACTGTATTATGTGCAGTTTGCCATTAAGGTATACTAATTGCAGCCCAGGGCGCCCCCTCCCCCCCCAGCGCCCTGCACCCACCAGTGACCGGAGCGTGTGGTGTGCTGTGGGAGCAATGGCGCACAGCTGCAGTGCTGTGCGCTACCTTATTGAAGACCGGAGTCTTCAGCCGCCGATTTTCTCCGGTTTCTTCCGTCTTCTGGCTCTGCAAGGGGGACGGCGGCGCGGCTCCGGGAACGGACGATCGAGGTCGGGCCCTGTGTTCGATCCCTCTGGAGCTAATGGTGTCCAGTAGCCTTAGAAGCAGAAGCTAGCTGCAAGCAGGTAGGTTTGCTTCTCTCCCCTAAGTCCCACGTAGCATTGAGTCTGTTGCCAGCAGATCTCACTGAAAATAAAAAACCTAACAAATACTTTCTTTATAGTGAACTCAGGAGAGCCCACTAAGTGCATCCAGCTCAGGCCGGGCACAGATTCTAACTGAGGTCTGGAGGAGGGGCATAGAGGGAGGAGCCAGTGCACACCAGATGTAGTACCTAATCTTTCTTTAAAGAGTGCCCAGTCTCCTGCGGAGCCCGTCTATTCCCCATGGTCCTTACGGAGTACCCAGCATCCACTAGGACGTCAGAGAAACCCCCTAAGATATGTGACCGCAATTGCAGAGCACAAAAAGAAGATAAGTGGTATGAGGTGACTGAAACACACAGTGAAAAATACAAAACAGTATATCCTGTGGAACACTATATGGTATATGAGACCCTGACGCACTTAGACCCCCAGGGCACAGAATATAGTGATGGCAAAATGTTTGATACACAGAATAGAATCCACACAGCAGCTATAGGCACACACAGTCAGAGGTACAATGCAGAAATTATTACATATAAAAAATAAAAATGCACTGGACTAGTAATACTACATATAGAAATATATGTATACAGATATAACAATTCACAGTAAACACTTGATGTATATCACAGAATGCTTGTACTAAATATTCATATAGCAGTACACTTGTTCTTAACTATCTATCTAAACGACATGTAGAATACTTAAGTGTCCTGTAAATACACAGCGCTGATGAGACAGGCGGCTTTACAGAGGAGGCGTCCTGGGGTGCACACCGGTAATGAGGTGCGACCCCGCAGAGACCTTTCAGTAGAACTGCATACAAAGAAAAGGTTGCAGGTGCACAATTCAAACACTACCAATTTATTAATAAAAATTGCAATAAAATTTAGCATTTTGAGCGAGGTTCTTCACATAGTTATGGCCATAAGTAACGGCCAGCCCACAGCGTCCAGGTGACCTCATTAGTGGGACAAGTCCCTAACATTTTGGGGGGTACAAACCCAGGGTGCTCAAAATTCTAAATTTTATTGCAACGATTATAATTAATAATTGGTAGTGTTTGAATTGTGCAACTGCAACCTTTTCTTTATAAAACTCACACTAATTTTACTTAGAAAGAGGCAATCACGCGCACTTATTACCAACTTTAAATAACCTGGATAAGGAAGATCTACAATGCTGCTCCCAATGAATAATCTGCAATTATTCAAACCGAAGAAATTACAATAATGCATACAAACATGTGTACACAGGGAGCGCTAAATATTCATAATTATCTAATTTATTTAGACAATAAAAAATAGAATGACAGTGCACAATTTAATAATAATAAGATATATCAATTAAAAAATTAAAAACCATATCAAATGGACATCTCTCGTGGAAATAAACAACTCAGTTGCTGGTGTTAAAGGGTCCAGATTAGGCTATTTAGCCAATAAATACTGAGCAAGTCCAGAATCCTAGTGTATCATTAATGTCACCAGCAAGTAGCTTTTAACTGTTAAAAGATGTACTGTAGCAGTCCAATGCCACTTAAATTTAAGCTCACCGCTGTTGGAAGAGTTTCCAAACTCCCATCTATTGCTGTTCAGCGGTGTCCCCGTCTCCCCTGCATGCTTACCAGTAAGCGGCTTTACAGAGGAGACAGTGCCCAGCAGTCCCAGGATCAGCACAGCTCTGTGAAATGGTGCCCAAACGCTGACAGAGAGAGAGAGCGCGAGAGAGATGCAGCTCCAGGGCGGGAACACCTGCTGTAGATGGCGCCTGGAGCTGGGGGAGGGGCTACAGGTCTGAGGCTTATCCCCTCTGCTGGACTTCACCACCTGGTACTATGGAGCCTATAATAAACGGATTTTATTAACTCTGACCTGTGCTCCCTGCCCTGGTGGATATAATGGGGTACCTGCACAGCCACAGTGTCCACAACAGCAGCGCGGTCTGTCTACTGGGGCTGCGACCGGATCGCGATTTCCCTGGAGTGCGGCCACGCGATCCAGGAGAGCAGCAGCGGTGATGTGTGCCTGATGACCGGAGCGCCTCCGCTGCAAGTACTCGGCAACCAGTGCGCAGGAGTATGCAACGCCGCTGGGGGAGGTGATGGAGCTGCAGCACAGAATGTCAGCATGACACACACAGCATCTAGTGCCTGTACTGCGGCCCTTGAAGTCGTTCTTCTTAAAAAGCTCTTATTAGGGCCGCCTAGCGCAGCCCCACCTGTTAGTTGCCTGCACTGCAGGCACCAACTTACAAACTGAGCTCTAGTGCCTGGAGGCAGGGCTATAGAGGAGGCAGTGCAGTGCATCCTGGGAACAATCAAAGCTGTAGCCTGTTGGTGCCTCGGATCAAGATCCAACTCTACACCTTGATGTTATTCTCTGTGGAATACCAGTGTACCCAGCTGCAGAAACAAATACTAATACGTGTTTCACAAGTCCGTGGAGTACCGCTTGTGTCTGTATGTAGAGGGAAGGTGCACACCCTATACATTGGATCATACCTGGCTAAAAAACATAAAAATAAGTATTTTACACACACATTCTATATAATTGTTTGATGTGTCGAGATGAAATTCAAGATGAAATGGCAGTAGTGATAAATACAGATGTATAGGGCGAGTCTCCCATATCTGAAAATACAATATCCAAAATTTTTGCGCTTGACAAAGATTTTGATTCTTCCTTTCGAATAGTTCAAATGTACACAAACTTCCATGCACAAACTATTAAAGATGTTACATAAAAAGTAATGTACATGTAAATGGTGCATATGAAACATAAAATGCATTTTGTTTTTAGACTTGTGTCCAATCTCAAAGATAGTTCATTATGGTATGCAAATATTTCAGAATATGAAAAAGTCAGAGAGCCAAAACTCTTGTTCCCAAGCATTTCAGATAAGGGAAACTCAATCTGTGTATGAACATTATTCAAATTTAAGTAGATGCATGAAAACATGCTATTTTTTTTCTTGTAAAAAGAATCAAGCAAATGTATAGCATTAGATCAGTGATCTATCAAGGAGGGGGCTAAGAAAGGACTTTGGGGGTAATTCAGATCTGATCGCAGCAGCAAATTTGTTAGCAGTTGGGCAAAACCATGTGCACTGCAGGGGGGGGGGGGGGGGGGGGCAGATATAACATTTGCAGAGAGAGTTAGATTTGGGTGGGTTATTTTGTTTCTGTGCAGGGTAAATACTGGCTGCTTTATTTTTACACTGCAATTTAGATTTCAGTTTGAACACACCCCACGCAAATCTAACTCTCTCTGCACATGTTATATTTGCCCCCCCCACCCTGCAGTGCACATGGTTTTGCCCAACTGCTAACAAATCTGCTGCTGCGATCAACTCCTTTTTAAAACTTCTTTGTTTTAAAAAGTACGAAAAACTTTGTAGTCGGTCAGACTAAAGGAATCAAGTAATTTAAAGTCTGTCCGACTTTCCACGGCACCAGAATTACACAAAAGTGGGTGTTATTATCTTTGTTTTTAAGCAACCCAGCCGCAATTTATTACGGTCTTTTTTTTACCATGGTCTTTGTGCCCAATTGTCAGAATAAATTCCATTTAATAATGCTCTGTTTTTAATGGTCACAAGGAACTTGCATGTTAGATAGCTTAATTACTAAAAACACTGAAATGCAGGGGATTGTTTGGTTTAAACTAGGATTACATCATAAAATGAGCTTGCATTAAAGATCACGCAGAAGGGACTTGAAAACTACCTAAAGAATCATCAACTCTTGTATCAAGAGTAAGGGCAGGGATGGGGAACCTTTGGCCCTCCAGCTGTTAAACTACACATCCCAGCATACCCTGCAACAGTTATAGCATGACCAAATTGCATAAATGTTGCAGGGCATGCTGGTATGTGTAGCTCAGCAACAGCTAGAGGGCCTAAGGTTCCCTTCTCTGTCTTAGGGGGATATTCAATTAGTGACAAATTTTCAGACAGTCGAAAAATCAGCACTTATTCGACCTATGTGTCTTCAATAGCGGGTTTTGGGCCGTTTTTTTGATTCATTTTCGCCCATGCCTATATTTTTCTTGTGTGTGTCAAATCAACATGGGCTAAAACGGACCAAAAACAAAAGCGAACACCTGCAAATTCCACAAAATGTGTATCTGCGATCCACATAGTTTTCACTCATGCCAGGTTTTTTGACCAGTCGAAAAAACGGCAAGAGCACTGAATTTACATTAGACCTAAAAACAGGTGAAAAGTGCAGTTTTTCAACTGGTCGAAAAATATACGTTATGGTAAGATCTTACCGTTGATAACGGTATTTCTCCTATGTCCATAGGGTTCCACAGGATAACAATGGGATATGATGGAGCGACAGCGGATTGGCACCAAACGATCACAAGCTTTCAGGTCTCCCAGGATGCAACGGGCTTGTCCATATATCCCCGCCCACTGGCTCAGGCAAATCAGTTGTATTCCAAAGCATTTAGGCAGGAGCATTATGTAGAACCCTATTCAGGCGAGAAGAACACACATGCACACCCTTCCACGCAAGAGAAAAGAGGTTACTTTATTATTATTATTATTATTAACAGTTTCTTATATAGCGCAGCATATTCCGTTGCGCTTTACAATTAGAACAACAGTAATAGAACAAAACTGGGTAAAAACAGACAGACATAGAGGTAGGAAGGCCCTGCTCGCAAGCTTACAATCTATAGGGAAATAGGCATAGATACACAAGGATAGATGCTACCTATTGCATAATGGTCCACCAGATTGCTAGGTTCTTAATGGGTTGTATGATGATACCCCACAAAGTTATCCAAGTGTCAGGAGGGTGTGAGACTAAAGAAAGACAAGATATGTGATGTTATGAATACTCTACAGAGGATGTAATTAGATAGGGAAGCACTGAAGGTTATGTGGGTGGGTCTGGAATTACTGAGTATAAAGATTCTCAAATCAGGTGTGTCATGGTGGGATCCCTGTAGAAATAGGAGAAATACCGTTATCAACGGTAAGTTCTTACCATAACGTATATTTCAACAGCAGGGTCCACAGGTTATCCACAGGATAAACATTGGGATGCTCCTGATTAGACAGGAACCTTACACCCGAATTCAGCGTCATGAGAGGCAAAAGTATCCAAGGCATAATGTCTAATGAATGTGTTAATGGAAGACCATGTGGCTGCCTTACATATCTGTTCTGCTGAAGCACCATGTTGTGCTGCCCATGAAGGACCTACCTTACGTGTAGAGTGAGCAGAGACATTAGCCGGAACAAGGAGATCAGCTCGAGAATATGCTTCTGAAATAGTCATTCAAAGCCATCTTGCTAGCGTCTGTTTAGTAGCAGGCCATCCCCTCTTGTGAAATCCGTAGAGAATGAAGAGAGAATCTGTCTTTCTGATGGCACTGGTACGATCCACGTAGATTCTTAATGCACGGACAACGTCCAGTGACGCTCCTCCCGCAGAAAGTCCGGACACCTGAAAAGCCGGAACTACAATTTCTTCGTTAAGGTGAAACTTAGAGACCACCTTAGTCAGTAGAAAGAGTAATTTAGCTGTCAACCATTTAAGATCCACTTTATTAAGTGGTTCAAACGGAGCACCCTGAAGGGCTTTGAGGACCAGACTTAAATCCCAAGGTACTGCAGGAGGAACAAAGGGTGGTTGAATGCGCAGCATTCCCTGGAAAAAAGTAGCACATCCCGTAAAGTGGCAATTTTCTTTTGGAACCATACAGTCAATGCTGATACTTGAACTCTCAAGGATGCTACCTTCAAACCCTTATCCATTCCTGCCTGAAGGAAACCTAAGATTCTGGATACTCTGAAAGACTTTGGATCCATACTTCTTTCACTGCACCAATGAATATAGGCTTGCCAAATTCGGTGATAAATGCGAGCTGAGGAGGGTTTCCTTGCTCTTAGCATAGTTTGAATTACCTGTTGTGAAAAACCTCGACTTCAGGATAGAGATTTCAACAGCCACGCCGTCAAAGACAGCCGATCCAGATGCCTGTGATAACAAGGACCCTGCATTTGTAGATCTGGACCTTGAGGGAGCAGAATTGGCGCATCCATCGACATCCTCTGCAGATCTATGAACCAATGCCTTCTGGGCCAAGCCGGAGCAATTAGAATCACGGCACCCTTTGATTGCTTTATTTTCCTCACCACCCTGGGTAGCAGGGAGATTGGAGGAAACAGATATGCCAGATGAAAGTCCCATTTCACTGACAGTGCGTCCACAAGGATCGCTCCGGGGTCCTTTGTTCTTGACCCGTATGCCGGAACATTGTTGTTCAGACGGGATGCCATGAGATCTATCTCTGGCAAACCCCACTTGTTAACTAGAGTCTGAAAAACGTCCGGGTGTAAAGCTAATTCGCTTGCTCGAATGGTGTGTTGACTGAGAAAGTCCGCTTCCCAGTTTAGGACTCCTGGAATGAACACTGCGGACAATGCTGTAAGATGGAGTTCTGCCCACTTTAGTATACGACTTATCTCCTTCATTGCTTTTTGGCTGCAAGTTCCTCTCTGATGGTTGAGGTACGCTACTGCCGTTGAATTGTCCAAACGGATCTGGACTGGTTTTCCTTGCAGAATGTCCTTTGCCTGAATCAGTGCCATGAATATGGCCTGGAGTTCAAACAGGTTTATTGGCAGGCAACTTTCTTCTGTGGTCCATTGTGCCTGGAACCATAATCTTCCGGACACTGCTCCGCAGCCCTGTAGACTGGCATCTGTTGTCAGGATCTCCCAATCTGATATATAAAAGGGTCTTCCCTTGTCTAGATGGAATGTCTGTAGCCACCAGGCTAATGACCTTTTTACCTTTACTGGAAGTACCATCATTTGTTTCTTTATTGTCTGTTGTATTCCATTCCATCTGGTCAGAATCAGATGCTGCAGAGGTCTTGAGTGGAATTGTGCATATTCCACCATGTCGAATGTTGACACAATCAACCCCATCACTCGCATTGCTGCGTGAATTGATATGGTCTGAAGGTAACAATTCCTGAGTCATTAATTGCACCTTGGATATCTTTTCCCGTTGTAAAAATATTTTCTGCAGACTTGAATCCAATAGAGCCCCAAGTGAATCATCCATTGTGACGGAATCAGAGACGACTTTGCCCAATTTATGAGCCATCCGTGTTTCTGTAGACAAGTTATTGTCTGTTGGAGGTGGCTCAAGAGCAATTCCTGGCATTCTGCCAGGATTAAAAGATCGTCGAGGTACGGAAAAATCCTTATCCCCTGCTTGCGGAGATAAACTGCCATAACCACCATAATCTTGGTAAATACTCTGGGGGCTGTGGTTACCTCAAAGGATAAGGCCTGGAACTGAAAATGTTGCTGGAGGATGGCGAACCTGAGGTAGTATTGATGGGACAATGCTATAGGCACATGCAGGTAAGCATCCTGTAAATCCAGAGATACCATGTAATCCCCCGGTTCCATGGCCAAAACTATGGAGCGTAACGTCTGCATGTGGAACCTTGGGACCCAAAATTAATTTGTTTAACATTTTGAGATTGAGAATTGGCCGGAATGACCCATTTGGCTTCTGAACCAAATATAGGTTGGAGTAAAAACCCTGCCCCCATTGTGCCGGGGGTACTGGAATAATTACCCAGGACTGAAGCAATTTCTGAACTGCTTCTTGCAGGGCTCTGGCCTTCGCCTCTATACGAGACGGGCTGGTGCAAAAAAAAAAAAAAACTTTGAGGAGGCTGTTTCTTGAAAGGGAAAACATAACCCAGAGATACCACTTCTTGCACCCAAGCATCTGTTATCGACTGATGCCATATGTGTCCAAACTGAAGAAGTCGGCCCCCTACCTTGGGGTCCCCCAGGTGGAAGCCCGCACCATCAGGCTGATGATTTCTGTTCTGGTTTGGAAGCTGGCCCTCTGGTGGCCCATTGCTTCTTTGCTTTACCAGACTTAATGTACTGGGTCTGCTTAGAATAATTTTTGCCTTTTGTTTTACCTTGCCACCGAAATGGCCGAAACCTCGAACCCCTAGGCCTAGGGTTATAACTGGCAGGAAACCTGACCTTCCTGGATTCTGCTTCTGACTCCAGAATATCTGTCAATTCCTTACCAAAGTGAATGTTCCCAACAAAAGGCAAAGATTCCAGAACCTTCTTGGATTCTGAATCAGCTTTCCATGTACGTAGCCAAATTGCTCTGCGAGCAGCTACCGTTAAGGCTGACGCTTTGGAAGCAATCGTACCCATATCCATTGCTGCTTCTTCTAAGAATAGCGCAGCCTGTTTCTTATGAGCTATATGGGATTCCTGCTCCCTAGTAGGTGCTGAAAGCCCGTTTTCCAGTTCGTCAGCCCATTCAGCTACCTCCTTTGCCATCCAGGCTGAGGCCATAGCTGGTCTTATGACTGCCCCTGACAGAGAAAATGTATTTAAAAAAACCATCCACTCTTCTGTCTGTGACATCATTTAATGATGTTGATGGTAAAGGCAAGATAGATTTTCGCACTAACCGAATGACGTGCGTATCTACCTTAGGAGGCACTTCTCTTTTTAAACAGTCCCCAGTTGGAAAAGGGTAATAGGAATCCCATTTTTTTGGAATTCTATATTTCCTATTGGGTGTAGCCCAAGCTTCCTCCATAATTTCTTAGCTCCTCTGACCCTGGAAACTCAACCCTAAATGTTTTGGGACGTTTAAACACAGGTGCCTTAGATTTTATTATGGCTCTGCTGAATCCTCTAGAGACAGAATAGCCTTCATTGCTCCAATTAACTCAGCTATATCCTCTGAGCTGAAACCTTCTACCTGTTCTTCATACGGTGAAGTAGAGTATATGGAGCTATCCTCATCTGATGTATCATCCTGTGTAGCCTGAGAATTTGATGATATATTTACCCTTGGTTTATCAGCTTGTTGATCTGTAGAAGCTGTTGGGGCTATACCCATAAGACGGGAGCTGCATGTATGGGTTAATACTGTACCCTATTCCTGAGCTTGAAGCTGTAGGGACCAATCTGTCAGCTATACTGGATAAGGTTTATGCAAACATAGCGGATCTATTTGTCGTTGAACAGGGATCTGCCTTGCAATCTGCTGAAACGCAAAACAATTTGCACATATCCCATCATGTGCCAGATGCTGAGTTGATAATCCCACCTTGAAGGATAAACATGTTATGAGTGTTGGTGTTACTGTTAATGTAACCTCGTCACCTCTTAAGACATGATAAATAATCAGCTTTACACAGTATACTACACAATCTGTGACTGTAATCACTTTACTCTATTAAAGTGATATCAATCTGACCCAAACCCAAGCACCAGCATTGAGGCTCAGAAGAAACCACTGACAAACATATATAAAGTCAGCAATCACACTAGCAGTCACATGTTATTTATTAGTCATATGAGCATATTATCAACTACGAATACATTTCAAAGTATGTAGGAGTACATTTGCTGAACTCGCCTATACAGTTATCTAACGTATTCAGACGCAATGCGAAGAAAACCACAGTAATGTACACAGACTCATATGCAATAGGCACTAAAGTTAACTATACATACTAAAAAAAGTAGATAGAATTTTAGTGCTGTATAACCCGTACTCCGTAGAGTAGGATACAGGGAGACTCGCCCCACTTCCAGGATCGATTAATACGTTAGCGAACGCTGAGTGGATACAGACGCTACTAGCGTACAATGCCGTTCCGGGAACTTTTTAGTGGACACAGACGCTCAGTGAACGCTAGTGCATGCAGACGCACCAGTCTGCGACCTGGTCTCCTAGCGGTAACCTTAGTGTACACAGATGCAGCAGCCTATATTGCGACCGAGACGGAAGTGAGGCAAACTGGTCATGAACTGGGGGGAGGGGTGACCAGGAGAGCGTCTGACTCCCCACCGCTGACATCAACCCTAGGGATCGCAGCCTCAAACTAATCCTGGCGCCTTATGATCCCTACGGCCTAGCGTTGGAGCACACGTGGTGGCGGCGCGCCAGCTACTGTTTAGTAGTCTCCTCCCAAAACAGTGCGGCTGTGTCCGTATTCCCCTTCCAAGCGGAACCGATGCCTTACCTTCTCCCCATGCTCCGGCCACAGCCTGGTAACGTCTGCTGGACCTGCTAGTATATCAGACACAGACGCCCGTCGAGACAGCACTTGTACCGTGGGTAAGCGTTGTTGCGACCCGGCGGAGAGTTGTTGGAGCGACTCTTTCCGATATGCGTGTAAAACGCTGTTAGGAAAGATCACTCAAAAACAATGTAGTAAGACTATAAAAATAAAATAAGAAAGCTTAGGGCTGCCAAACACAGCAGCCCTGTGACCATGGTCCGGCTCCTGCCGCACCAAACAAAAAAACTGATTTGCCTGAGCCAGTGGGCGGGGATATATGGACGGGCCCGTTGCATCCTGGGAGGCCTGAAAGCTTGTGATCGTTTGGTGCCAATCCGCTGTCGCTCCATCATATCCCATTGTTATCCTGTGGATAACCTGTGGACCCTGCCATAGAAAATGGCACTAATTGAATACCCCCTTAGTGGTGACAGTATTGGCAAACACACACTTTTGGGGGATCATTTTAGTCAGGCCAGGTGGATTTGTTTTGATTAACCTTTTGTCACTAACATGTCACGCAGTCGTAGGCAAGTGCTGTAAAAGACTAGTGTTTAGCCAGAAAAACATAGTGCACTCTAGTCTACATACAGAAATGTTTTTTTAACTATTAGGCTTGGATCACACAAGCGCATAGTAACAGTTAAGCATTTCTTGCGTTACAATTAAAGTTTCTTATTGTCACTACAGGAAGTTTGGAATGTTTTTCTGAATGGGGAAACAGCTTTGTAAACAGTCATCTGAATTC
Organism: Pseudophryne corroboree; assembly: GCF_028390025.1. NCBI lineage: Eukaryota > Metazoa > Chordata > Amphibia > Anura > Myobatrachidae > Pseudophryne > Pseudophryne corroboree. The sequence continues at coordinate 477,499,721 of NC_086447.1, read as the reverse complement.
AGCTTTTGAGAGCAAACCAATACCCTTCCTATGATTTAGACCTGCATCACTGTGTTTCCACAAAGTGATTAAAAGGAAATAAATAACTTGCCTATCTCCTTTTGGTTTTCTTTTTGGAACTATTTTTCCCTTGGGTCTTCTTTCACTTCCCATGCAGGGATTCCCACCTGGGCCCGTTACCCGTAATGACTCAAGGCCTTTGGAAGATTTCTTAAAGGTAAACTCTACTGGTTCTCCTTCTTTCAGACTTCTAAAACCATCCATATAAAGTTTCCTCTGCAATAAATAAAAAATAATCATAAAGGTTAAGTGCACAAATATAGACAAAAAGACAAGAATTTACTTATGCACTGAGAAATTCCAATCAGATTTTTGTCCATAAGTACTTATTTGCGAAAGAAAAAAAAAAAACAAGAAATAAGTGGTCTCAATTTTTTCTGAGGTGCAGGTCTGTCAGTTTTATTTTTATACTTCTTCATTCTTTGTCATTCATTAATACTCATGAGTTAATTACAGCAAAATAAGCATATTAAAAGTAATTTCAGAGTTCTATGACCATATACAAGCTTCTTAACCACTTAATTGAGTAATGTTTTTCAAAAAACGGCTTTGCTTTTTTTTTTAAATGATTGAAATAGCTAAAGAACATATTTAATACTTATTCCAAACAATTAATAAAAAAAAATAAAAAATTTACAGTAAATATTTGGCTTTTTAAACATTGGACCACCACCACCATCATACTCCAAACAAAAATGTATAATATGAAAGTACTAATGCTTCAGTTGTTGTAGAGTAAGCTCAGATAGTTGTAACAAACACACACTCAAGTAGAGTGTTCCACAACATTGCTCTTAAGTTAATCATGGTGCTCTGCTTATTATTATTATCCTTTATTTATATGGCGCCACAAGGGTTCCGCAGCGCCCAATTACAGAGTACATAAATAATCAAACAGGAAAACAGCAACTTACAGTTGATGACAGTATAGGACAAGTACAGGGTAAATAAACATAGCTACATCAGCAGATAACACTGGAATAAGTATCAGGTGGCAGAAGACTGATGGATTTGATGCAGTTGAAGATTATTAAAGTAAGAAAGGATAAGCACATGAGGGAAGAGAGCCCTGCTCGTGAGAGCTTATATTATAAAGCTTAGTGGCTTGGTCAGTCAGTACATGTTTCTTACAGTGAAACTACCCTTTGTAGTATGTTTGCCTTACATACAACGTCTTCAGCTTTAAGAGACTATTCTCATAAGTCTATTTCTGCAGAGGTCCTTCTTGCAGTTGTACTCCATAGCAAGTTGTGATTCTGGTCTGGCTTCAGTAGCATTAGTTAAAGCTTCATCCATTCAGGAAGCCTCAACATGAGTAAAGTCGCTCTAGTGCCATATTTAATGATCTACACTGCCCCAAGGAAATCTATTTCCCTCAGCAAAATTTTATAATGAAATTTTTATTCTGCTCCTCCTAACACGTACATGTTTCTGCATTTCCTTATTCTTTCAGCATTAAGTTTTTTCATTACCATCTCCCCTTTGTATTATGTTAAATCATTTGTAGTAGTAAATTAATAGGTCCACAAGAAGCAAGCCTCATGGGAAGATACACCTATCATCCTAAAATCCAGCAGTATATAAATTGAAGTAGTATCTATTCCAAACTCAATGAATTGTTTTTTTTGTTGTTGTTTTTTTAACAAAATGTGCTCATAATTCCATAATATAAAACCAGCAAAATAATCCATCCATCCATCAAACTCACCGTCAAGAATTTTTTTTAAATAAATATAACCTAAATATAACTGATTGGCTGGTGCTTTATCACCTTGCACTTATCACGGCTTTATCACTTCTCCAGGTCAGAAAGCTGGGACATATTTACCTCCCGTTGCGCTTTACAATGGGAAACAGTGATTAGACAAAATGGGTAATAACAGACAGAGGTAGGAAGGCCCTGCTCGCAAGCTTACAATAGGAAGGACACACAAAGATAGGCGCCATTTACAGCATAGCGGTCCTACAGGACACCTGGAATGAACACTGTCAATATTGCTGGCAGATAGCATTCCGCCCATTGAAGGATTTTTGACACTTCCAACATTGCAATGCGGCTTCGAGTGCCGCCTTGATGGTTGATGTATGCCACCATGGTGGCGTTGTCTGACCGTACTTGAACAGGCTTGTTCTGTACCAGGAGTAGGGCGAGAGACAACGCACTAAACACTGCCCGCAACTCAAGAATGTTTATCGGGAGGAGTGATTCCTCCTTGGTCCAACGACTCTGAAAAGAGAGTGTTGCTCCAACACTGCGCCCCACCCCCTCAGACTGGCATCCGTTGTCAGCAGGACCCAGTCGGGGATCCAGAAGGGACGGCCCCTGCTTAATTGCTGGTCCTGAAGCTACCAGGTCAGTGACAGACGAACCTCCGGAGTCAAAGTGATCATATGAGACCTGATCCAATGAGGTAAGCGGTACCATTTGCCAATAGCAAACCGCAGATATTGCTGATGCGACATGGCAATAGGTATATGCAGGTATGCAGCCTGTATATCCAGGGATAACATATAGTCTCCAGGTTCCATGGCCAGTACAACTGAGCGCATCGTTTCCATACGGAACTTGGACACCCTCACAAACTTGTTCAATGATTTGAGGTTGAGTATAAGCCGGAAAGACCCGCTGGGTTACGGAACTAGAAACAGTGTCGAGTAGTATCCTCTGCCTCTCTGGGACAGAGGTACCGGCACCACCACTCCTGTATCCAGGAGGGAACTCACAACCAATTGTCCAGGATAGGATGTCCAATAACCATCAAGTTATTGACTTCCTGACTTTAAACAAAGACAAGATGCCATCACTACTATAATTTTGGTTAATACTCTGGGAGCTGTGGTCAGCCCAAATGGCAGGGCCTGATATAGAGGCTGAAGGATAGCAACCTAACATAGCGCTGATGGAACAGTGCTATAGGAACATGTGGATAGGCATCCTAAATATTCTGGAATGCCCTAAATCATCCTGCTCTATGGCAGAAATAATGGAACGTAAAGTTTCCATATGAAACCTGAGACACCTAAAAGTACTTGTTCAGTGCTTTGAAATTGAGTAAAACCTTTTCTCGTAGTCCGTAGAGGATGCTGGGGTCCATTTAGTACCATGGGGTATAGACAGGTCCTTTGTGAGTCACTGGCACTTTAAGCGTTTAATAGTGTGTGCTGGCTCCTCCCTCTATGCCCCTCCTACCAGACAGTCTAGAAACTGTGCCCAAGGAGACGGACATACTTCGGGAGAAGGAAATACACAGATAGTGGTGAGATTCACACCAGCTCACACATAACAAAAAAGGAAAGCCAAGCTAACCAACCTGGAACAATTCAGCAACGGCTGAAACTACAATACTGAACCAAGTAACAATGCAGGAATAGGAAGCACTCGGCGGGCGCCCAGCATCCTCTATGGACTACGAGAAAAGGATTTACCGGTAGGTAATTAAAATTCTATTTTCTTACATCCTAGAGGATGTTGGGGTTCCATTTAGTACCATGGGGATGTACCAAAGCTCCCAGTACGAGAGGGAGAGTGCTGAGGTTCCTGCAGAACTGATTGACCAAACTTTAGGTCCTCAGAGGCCAAAGTATCGAACTTGTAGAACTTAGTAAACGTGTTCGGCCCAGACCAAGTAGCTGCTCGGCAAAGCTGTAAAGCCGAGACACCCCAGGCAGCCGCCTAGGAAGAACCCACTTTACGAGTAGAGTGGGCCTTAACAGATTTTGGACACGGCAAGCCTGCCGTAGAATAAGCATGCTGGATAGTAAACCTGATCCAACGTGAAATTGTCTGCTTAGAAGCAGGACACCCAACCTTGTTGGGATCATAAAGGACGAACGAAGCGTCCGACTTCCTGTGCTGAGAGGTCCTTTTCACATAAATCTTCAAAGCCCTCACCACATCCAAGGACTTTGGGGTAATTGAGGAGTCAGTAGCCACTGGCATAACAATTGGTTGGTTGATATGAAAAGCAGACACAACCTTTGTTAGAAACTGCTGACGCGTTCTGAGCTCAGCCCTATCTTCATGGAAAATCAAATAGGGGCTCTTGCATGACAATGCCAACAATGTGACCGCCTTCCAAGAAAGAAACTTAACGTCCACCTCCTGCAAAGGTTCGAACCAATCCGATTGCAGGAACTGCAGCACCACATTAAGATCCCAAGGTGCCGTAGGAGGCACAAAGGGTGGTTGGATGTGCAGAACCCCTTTCAAGAATGTCTGAACATCAGGGAGGGCAGCCAATTGTTTCTGGAAGAAAATGGACAAGGCCGAAATCTGGACTTTTATGGAGCCCAAGCGTAAGCTCACATCCACACCCGCCAGCAGAAAGAGGAAAAACCGTCCCAGTTGAAACTCCACCATTGGAAACTTCTTGGATTCACACCAAGACACATATTTTTTCCAAATTCGATGGTAATGTTTAGACGTAACTCAATGCTTAGCCTGAAGTAAGGTAGGAATGACCTTCTTCGGAATGCCCTTCCGATCTAAGATCTGGCGTTCAACCTCCATGCCGTCAAAAGTAACCACGTTAAGCCTTGATAAGCGAACGGCCCCTGTTGATGAAGGTCCTCGCGAAGAGGAAGAGGCCTCTGATCCTCCAGGAGTAATTCCAGAAGATCTGCATACCAAGCCCTCCTTGGCCAGTCCAGAGCAAGAGGATCGCCTGAACTCTTGTTCTTTTTATTAGCTTGAGAATCCTTGGGATGAATGGAAGTGGAGGGAACACATATACTGATTGGAACACCCACGGAGTTACCATGGCGTCCACCGCCACTGCCTGTGAGTCTCTCGACCTGGAACAGTACCTGCGAAGCTTCTTGTTGAGGTGAGAGGCCATCATGTCCACCTGAGGTACGCCCCAACGGCTTGTCACCTCTGCGAATACCTCCGGGTGGAGGCCCCATTCTCCTGGATGGAGATCGTGTCTGCTGAGGAAATCCGCTTCCCAGTTGTCCACTCCCAAAATGAAGATTGCCGACCGTGCCACCGAGTGCTTTTCTGCCCAGACGAGGATTCTTGTTACCTCTGACATTGCCGCTCTACTCTTCGTTCCGCTCTGTCGGTTTCTATAGGACACTACCGTTATATTGTCCGACTGAACATGAATGGCCTGATCTTGCAGAAGATGTGCCGCTTGTAGAAAGCCGTTGTATACGGCCCTTAGTTCCAGAATGTTTAATCGGAAGGATGGATTCCAGACTTGACCACCTTCCTTGGAAGTTTTCCCCGTGGGTGACCGCTCACCAACCTCTGAGTTCTGAACCTGTGGTCCTCGAGTAGGTGAGAAGTTTGCAGCCACCAGAGAAGCAAAATTCTGGCTTTCGACGACAAGCGTATCCGCTGGTGCAGGTGAATCGACCATTTGTCTAGGAGATCCAGTTGGAAGGACCTCACATGGAATCTTCTGTATGGAAAAGCCTCGTTGGAGGCTACCATCTTCCCCAGAAGGCGAATGCACTGATGAACCGATACCCGGGCTGGCTTGAGGACATCCCGTACCATTGATTGGATCACCAACGCTTTCTCTACCGGTAGAAACACCCTCTGCACTTTCATGTCGAGTATCATCCCCAGGAAGGGCAGTCTCCTTGTCGGTTCCAAATGTGACTTTGGAAGGTTCAGGATCCACCCATGATTCTGGAGAAGTTGAGTTGTGAGAGCAATACTCTGCAACAATCTCTCCCCGGAAGATGCTTTTATCAGGAGATCATCCAGATATGGAATTATGTTCACTCCTTGCCTGCGGAGGAGTAGCATCAATTCTGCCATGACCTTGGTGAACACTCTCGGTGCTGTGGAGAGGCCAAACGGCAGTGCCTAGAATGGATAGTGACAATCCAGCAGCGCACATATGAGATAAGCCTGGTGAGGCGGCCAGATCGGAATGTGAAGGTAGGCATCCTTGATATCCAGGGATACTAGGAATTCTCCCTGCTCCAGGCCGGAGATCACCCCGCTCAGAGACTCCATCTTGAATTTTAATTCCCTTAAGTAGGAGTTCAATGACTTTAGGTTTAGAATCGGCCTTACCGAACCATCCGGTTTCGGCACCACAAATAGGATTGAGTAATAACCCTTGTGGTGTAGATGAGGTGGAACTGAGACATCATCTGTTTTTACCAATTTTTTAATGGCTTCCTGTAGGATAGCACTTTCTGTCAGTGAAACTAGTAAGCCTGACTTGAAGAATCTGTGAGGTGGGAGTTCCTGAAACTCCAGTCTGTAGCCCTGGGTAACAATGTCTGTCACCCAGGGGTCCAGGCCTGATGACGCCCAGATGTGACTGAAATTTTTAAGTCTCGCTCCCAACCTGCCCGATCTCCAGGCTGGGAGGTCCACCGTCATGCTGAAGATTTAGAGGAAACAGAACCTGGATTCTGTTCCTGAGAACCTGTTGGTGCAGGTTTTTTTGGATTTTCCACGACCACCCCTAAAGAAGGTGGAAGGGGATTTGGATTTTGTAAAAATTTTGCGGTCCGAAAAGACTGCAGTGTAGACGTAGGATAGGCTTTCCTAGTCTGTGGAGCTGCTGAGGGGAGAAAGGTTGACTTACCCGCAGTTGCCGTGGAAATCCACGCATCCCAAAATAGAGCCTGACTTGTGAAGGGTAGGTTCTCCACAGACCATTAGCGTAGCCAGAGTCCTCTGCGTTCTGATACCACCATGGAAGTAGCCCTCACATTCAGCATTCCAAGGTCTTTCATGGCCTCCACCATTAACCAAGCAGAATACTGTATGTGACGCAAAAACAAATCAATGTCACACCTATCCATAGTATCCAAGTCCTCTAGTAATGTGCCTGACCACTTTACTATGGCTTTAGAAATCCACGCACAAGCAAAAGTGGGCCTTAAAGCCACGCCTGTAGCAGTGTACAGAGATTTGAGCGTAGTCTCAATCTTGCGGTCAGCCGGCTCCTTTAGGGCGGTTGAACCAGGGCCAGGTAAAACCACCTTTTTAGACAACCTAGATACAGACGCGTCTACTATAGGTGGGTTTTCCCACTTCTTTCTAACTTCTTCAGGGAAAGGAAAAGCAATGAAAATTCTTTTAGGGATCTGGAATTTTTTCTCTGGGTTTTCCCAGGATTTTTCAAATAAAGAGTTCAGCTCTTTAGAAGCAGGGAAGGTGAGGGAGGATTTCTTAATTTCCGTAAAATAAGATTCCCCTTCCGGCTCAGGTACCTTCTCAGTAATATGCAAAACATCCCTAATGGCTTCAATCATCAACTGCACCCCCTTAGCAAAGGGATGCATCCCCCCCTCATATTCCCATCACCGTTCCCTGTATCAGAGTCGGTATCAGTGTCAACTTGCATTATTTGGGCAAGTGTACGTTTTTTAGGGTATGTAAGTGGGGTATTTTAGGGAGTAGGAGCTGAATGCTGCAAACCCTCTACGGACTTTCTCAAAAACTGCGTCTCTTTCTCATTATGTGACATCCTTGATGAAATCTGTGATATAATTCCCCTTAAAGAATCCACCCATGGGGGTTCGGATTCGGCAGGTTGGGAAAGCGCATTGCAGTCCTGAGTACATAGGATAGATTCTTCAGGAGAAGATACACACTCTGAGGCACAGGATACAGAGCCCTTAGACATGGTAATGTGGATATATACACAAACGCACACATACAGGAAAATGTCAGTTTCCCCCAGAGTACCTTCAGAAAGTCAGAGTATAAGGAGCCAGTCCCACAGCACCCCAGTGAGCAGTTATTATGATAACAGTCCGGTGCAGACTAAATAACCTTAATACGTTTAATAGTACTAACTACACTCTCTCCCCTCCCCTCCATCTATAACACTCTGGTACCGCAGTAACTGGAGTTATGTGGAGGGTCAGCGCTCCCTGTCAGCCTGTCTCAGCGTTCTGCAGGGAGAAAATGGCGCTGGTGAGTGCTGGATCCGCTCTGAGGAGAAGCCCTGGACCCTGAAATGGCGCGCAGCTTCCCGCAAATTAGGTTTATACTGGACTGAGGTTTTTAGTGCTATCAGTGGGATTAGCCCGTTAGCTACATTACCAGTGTCAGTGTGATCGCGCTGCCCAGGACGCCCCTCAGCAGCATCTACAGTAACCTGTTGACAAGCCTTCACAGAACGCAGCCTGACAGAGCTGTGCTACCACCCTTGTGCCGCCATTCCCACCGGTGACCCGCTAACCGGGCCGCCGGCGCTGAACTCACCACTCTTTTTTTTCTTCTGGCTTTGTTAGGGGGTGGTGGCCGTGCTGCGGGAGTGAGCGGTCGCCTCGTGGGCTTGCGAACTCATTGTCCTGTCAGCAGAGATAGAGAACCATTAACTTCAAGAGTTGGTTCCTACTACCGCCCTATGTCCCACGAAGCAGGAAAGCTGTTGCCAGCAGCTTTTCTGTACCTAACAACTCTTAGAAAAATAAGAATTTACTTACCGATAATTCTATTTCTCATAGTCCGTAGTGGATGCTGGGGACTCCGTAAGGACCATGGGGAATAGCGGCTCCGCAGGAGACTGGGCACATCTAAAGAAAGCTTTAGGACTATCTGGTGTGCACTGGCTCCTCCCCCTATGACCCTCCTCCAAGCCTCAGTTAGGATACTGTGCCCGGACGAGTGTACACAATAAGGAAGGATTTTGAATCCCGGGTAAGACTCATACCAGCCACACCAATCACACCGTATAACCTGTGATCTGAACCCAGTTAACAGCATGATAACAGAGGAGCCTCTGAAAGATGGCTCACAACAATAATAACCCGATTTTTGTAACAATAACTATGTACAAGTATTGCAGACAATCCGCACTTGGGATGGGCGCCCAGCATCCACTACGGACTATGAGAAATAGAATTATCGGTAAGTAAATTCTTATTTTCTCTAACGTCCTAAGTGGATGCTGGGGACTCCGTAAGGACCATGGGGATTATACCAAAGCTCCCAAACGGGCGGGAGAGTGCGGATGACTCTGCAGCACCAAATGAGAGAACTCCAGGTCCTCCTCAGCCAGGATATCAATTTTGTAGAATTTTACAAACGTATTTGCTCCTGACCAAGTAGCTGCTCGGCAAAGTTGTAAAGCCGAGACCCCTCGGGCAGCCGCCCAAGATGAGCCCACCTTCCTTGTGGAGTGGGCATTTACAGATTTTTGGCTGTGGCAGGCCTGCCACAGAATGTGCAAGCTGAATTGTACTACAAATCCAACGAGCAATAGTCTGCTTAGAAGCAGGAGCACCCAGCTTGTTGGGTGCATACAGGATAAACAGCGAGTCAGATTTCCTGACTCCAGCCCCCTGGAAACATATATTTTCAGGGCCCTGACAACGTTTAGCAACTTGGAGTCCTCCAAGTCTCTAGTAGCCGCAGGCACCACAAATAGGTTGGTTCAGGTGAAACGCTGAAACCACCTTAGGGAGAAACTGAGGACGAGTCCTCAATTCCGCCTTGTCCGAATGGAACATCAGATAAGGGCTATTTCAGGATAAAGCCGCCAATTCTGACACGCGCCTGGCCCAGGCCAGGGCCAACAGCATGACCACTTTCCATGTGAGATATTTTAACTCCACAGATTTAAGTGGTTCAAACCAATGTGACTTTTGGAACCCAAAACTACATTGAGATCCCAAAGTGCCACTGGAGGCACAAAAGGAGGCTGTATATGCAGTACCCCTTTTACAAACGTCTGAACTTCAGGGACTGAAGCTAGTTCTTTTTGGAAGAAAATTGACAGGGCCGAAATTTGAACCTTAATGGACCCCAATTTCAGGCCCATAGACACTCCTGTTTGCAGGAAATGTAGGAATCGACCCAGATGAATTTCCACCGTCGGGCCTTACTGGCCTCGCACCACGCAACATATTTTCGCCAAGTGCGGTGATAATGTTTTTGCGGTTACATCCTTCCTGGCTTTGATCAGGATAGGGATGACTTCATCCGGAATGCCTTTTTTCCTTCAGGATCCGGCGTTCAACCGCCATGCCGTCAAACGCAGCCGCGGTAAGTCTTGGAACAGACAGGGTCCTTGCTGGAGCAGGTCCCTTCTTAGAGGTAGAGGCCACGGATCCTCCGTGAGCATCTCTTGAAGTTCCGGTTACCAAGTCCTTCTTGGCCAATCCGGAGCCACGAATATAGTGCTTACTCCTCTCCATCTTATCAATCTCAGTACCTTGGGTATGAGAGGCAGAGGAGGGAACACATACCCTGACTGGTACACCCACGGTGTTACCAGAGCGTCTACAGCTATTGCCTGAGGGTCCCAGGACCTGGCACAATACCTGTCGAGTTTTTCCCAACGGTTTATAATCATGTGGAAGACTTCTGGGTGAAGTCCCCACTCTCCCGGGTGGAGATCGTGCTGAGGAAGTCTGCTTCCCAGTTGTCCACTCCCGGAATGAATACTGCTGACAGTGCTATCACATGATTTTCCGCCCAGCGAAGAATCCTTGCAGCTTCTGCCATTGCCCTCCTGCTTCTTGTGCCACCCTGTCTGTTTACGTGGGTGACTGCCGTGATGTTGTCCGACTGGATCAACACCGGCTGACCTTGAAGCAGAGGTCTTGCTAAGCTTAGAGCATTGTAAATGTCCCTTAGCTTCAGGATATTTATGTGAAGTGATGTCTCCAGGCTTGACCATAAGTCCTGGATATTCCTTCCCTGTGTGACTGCTCCCCAGCCTCGCAGGCTGGCATCCGTGGTTACCAGGACCCAGTCCTGAATGCCGAATCTGCGGCCCTCTAGAAGATGAGCACTCTGCAACCACCACAGGAGGGACCCCTTGTCCTTGGTGACAGGGTTATCCGCTGATGCATCTGAAGATGCGACCCGGACCATTTGTCCAGCAGGTCCCACTGGAAAGTTCTTGCGTGGAATCTGCCGAATGGGATTGCTTCGTAGGAAGCCACCATTTTACCCAGAACCCTTGTGCATTGATGCACTGAGACTTGGCTCGGTTTTAGGAGGTTCCTGACTAGCTCGGATAACTCCCTGGCTTTCTCCTCCGGGAGAAACACCTTTTTCTGGACTGTGTCCAGGATCATCCCTAGGAACAGAAGACAAGTCGTCGGAACCAGCTGCGATTTTGGAATATTGAGAATCCAACCGTGCTGCAGCAACACTACCTGAGATAGTGCTACACCGACCTCCAACTGTTCCCTGGATCTTACCCTTATCAGGGAATTGTCCAAGTAAGGGATAACTAAAATTCCCTTCCTCTGAAGGAATATCATCATTTCGGCCATTACCTTGGTAAAGACCCAGGGTGCCGTGGACCATCCATACGGCAGCGTCTGAACTGACAGTGACAGTTCTGTACCATAAACCTGAGGTACCCTTGGTGAGAAGGGTAAATTTTGACATGAAGGTAAGCATCCTTGATGTCCCGAGACATCATGTAGTCCCCTTCTTCCAGGTTCGCAATCACTGCTCTGAGTGACTCAATCTTGAATTTGAACCTCTGTATGTAAGTGTTCAAAGATTTTAGATTTAGAATCGGTCTCACCGAGCCGTCCGGCTTCGGTACCACAACAGTGTGGAATAATACCCCGTTCCCTGTTGCAGGAGGGGTATCTTGATTATCACCTGCTGGGAATACAGCTTGTGAATGGCTTCCAAAACTGTCTCCCTGTCAGAAGGAGACATCGGTAAAGCCGACTTTAGGAAACGGCGAGGGGGAGACGTCTCGAATTCTAATTTGTACCCCTGAGATATCACCTGAAGGATCCAGGGGTCTACTTGCGAGTGAGCCCACTGCGCGCTGAAATTCATTGAGACGGGCCCCCCACCGTGCCCGATTCTGCTTGTAAAGCCCCAGCGTATACTGAGGGCTTGGCAGAGGCGGGAGAGGGTTTCTGTTCCTGGGAACTGGCTGATTTCTGCAGCCTTTTTCCTCTCCCTCTGTCACGGGGCAGAAATGAGGAACCTTTTGCCCGCTTATCCACGAAAAGACTGCGCCTGATAATACGGCGTCTTCTCATGTTGAGAGGCGACCTGGGGTACAAACGTGGATTTCCCAGCTGTTGCCGTGGCCACCAGGTCTGAAAGACCGACCCCAAATAACTCCTCCCCTTAATAAGGCAATACTTCCAAATGCCGTTTGGAATACGCATCACCTGACCACTGACGTGTCCATAACCCTCTACTGGTAGAAATGGACAACGCACTTAGACTTGATGCCAGTCGGCAAATATTCCGCTGTGCATCACGCATATATAGAAATGCATCTTTCAAATGCTCTATAGGCAAAAATATACTGTCCCTATCTAGGGTATCAATATTTTCAGTCAGGGAATCCGACCACGCCAACCCAGCACTGCACATCCAGGCTGAGGCGATTGCTGGTCGCAGTATAACACCAGTATGTGTGTAAATACATTTTAGGATACCCTCCTGCTTTTTATCAGCAGGATCCTTAAGGGCGGCCATCTCAGGAGAGGATAGAGCCCTTACAAGCGTGTGAGCGCTATATCCACCCTAGGGGGTGTTTCCCAACGCACCCTAACCTCTGGCGGGAAAGGATATAATGCCAATAACATTTTAGAAATTATCAGTTGTTATCGGGGGAAACCCACGCATCATCACACACCTCATTTAATTTCTCAGATTCAGGAAAACTACAGGTAGTTTTTCCTCACCGAACATAATACCCCTTTTTGGTGGTACTCGTATTATCAGAAATGTGTAAAACATTTTTCATTGCCTCAATCATGTAACGTGTGGCCCTACTGGAAGTCACATTTGTCTCTTCACCGTCGACACTGGAGTCAGTATCCGTGTCGGCGTCTATATCTGCCATCTGAGGTAACGGGCGCTTTAGAGCCCCTGACGGCCTATGAGACGTCTGGACAGGCACAAGCTGAGTAGCCGGCTGTCTCATGTCAACCACTGTCTTTTATACAGAGCTGACACTGTCACGTAATTTCTTCCAACAGTTCATCCACTCAGGTGTCGACCCCCTAGGGGGTGACATCACTATTACAGGCAATCTGCTCCGTCTCCACATCATTTTTCTCCTCATACATGTCGACACAAAAGTACCGACATACAGCACACACACAGGGACTGCTCTGATAGAGGACAGGACCCCACTAGCCCTTTGGGGAGACAGAGGGAGAGTTTGCCAGCACACACCAGAGCGCTATATATATACAGGGATAACCTTATATAAGTGTTTTTCCCCTTATAGCTGCTGTATAGTTAATACTGCGCCTAATTTGTGCCCCCCTCTCTTTTTTAACCCTTTCTGTAGTGTAGTGACTGCAGGGGAGAGCCAGGGAGCTTCCCTCCAACGGAGCTGTGAGGAAAAATGGCGCCAGTGTGCTGAGGAGATAGGCTCCGCCCCCTTATCGGCGGCCTTATCTCCCGTTTTTTTATGTATTTTGGCAGGGGTTAAATGCATCCATATAGCCCAGGAGCTATATGTGATGCATTTTTTGCCATCCAAGGTGTTTATTATTGCGTCTCTGGGCGCCCCCCCCAGCGCCCTGCACCCTCAGTGACCGGAGTGTGAAGTGTGCTGAGAGCAATGGCGCACAGCTGCAGTGCTGTGCGCTACCTTGTTGAAGACAGGACGTCTTCTGCCGCCGATTTTCCGGACCTCTTCTGCCTTCTGGCTCTGTAAGGGGGCCGGCGGCGCGGCTCTGGGACCCATCCAAGCTGGGCCTGTGATCGTCCCTCTGGAGCTAATGTCCAGTAGCCTAAGAAGCCCAATCCACTCTGCACGCAGGTGAGTTCGCTTCTTCTCCCCTTAGTCCCTCGATGCAGTGAGCCTGTTGCCAGCAGGTCTCACTGAAAATAAAAAACCTAAACTAAAACTTTCACTAAGAAGCTCAGGAGAGCCCCTAGTGTGCACCCTTCTCGTTCGGGCACAGAGATCTAACTGAGGCTTGGAGGAGGGTCATAGGGGGAGGAGCCAGTGCACACCAGATAGTCCTAAAGCTTTCTTTAGATGTGCCCAGTCTCCTGCGGAGCCGCTATTCCCCATGGTCCTTACGGAGTCCCCAGCATCCACTTAGGACGTTCGAGAAAACAATAAAACTCCTAGGAGTTACCGTAGCGGTGACTGGCTCCTCCGGGCACATTTTCTAAACCGAGTCTGGTAAGAGGGTCATAGAGGGAGGAGCCAGCCCACACTATCAAATTCTTAAAGTGCCCATGGCTCCTAGTGGACCAGTCTATACCCCATGGTACTAAATGGACCCCAGCATCCTCTAGGATGTAAGAAAAATCAAACCTTTCCCTTATTGTGCAGGAGGAACTGAATTATCACTCCTGACTGAAGCACCTGAACTACCTCTTGTAAAGCCCTAGTCTTCGTTTCCACTGAAGACGGGCTCGTACAATTTATAATGAGGGTGTTTCCTGAAAACACCTACAGCACTTGGTATTCCCAGGTGGTTTACCATCCAAGTACTAACCAGGACCAACACTGCTTAGCTTCCAAGATCAGATAAGATTGGGCATGTCCAGTGTGGTTTGGCTGTAGATCATACCATGAGATACCGCTTTTTGCACCCAGACATCTGTATTAGACTGCTGCCAGCTCTGTGCAAACTGAAGAAATCAGCCTCCCACCCTGAGTCGCCCCAGGTGGAGGACCTCACCATCGGGCTGTTGGCTTATCTTCAGATCCTCTGGTAGCCCAATACCTTTTAGTGCTACCAGGCCTGTTGGATTGGGACTGTTTGCCTTTTACCCTTTGCTTTTCCTTGATTCCGAAAGGACCGGAAAGCTGGAAAGTAGGCTTGAATTTTTGTGTGAAAAGAAACTTCACTTTCTTGGAGTCTGATTTCAAATACTGTTAATTCTTTACGAAAAGAATCTTTCCAGTAACAAAGATAAGACTACAGAACCTTCCTGGATTCAGCTTACTACGTACATAGCCAACCCTCTCTGCGAGGTGCTGCTGCAGCTGCTGTCTGAGAGGCAATTGTACCCATATCTAGGTCCACTTATCGCTGCCTGTTTGATATGCATTATGGAATTTTTGCTTTCTAGATGCAATTGAAAGATCCTCTTTCAATGCATCAGCCCAGGCTGCCACTGCTTACAATATCTGAGCTGAAGCCAAGGCTGGTCTAATGATTGTCCCAGACAAAAAGAAAAAATGGTCTTTAGAAAAACATCCAAGTCTCCTACCCGTGACATCATTTATTTATGTTGAAAACAAAAATAATGTAGATTGTCGCAGTAATATAAGGTATGCAAATCTACTTAGGGAGCCACCCTTTTTTCTACAGTCCCCAGCTGGATGAGGATAATTGGAATTTTATTTCCTGGAATTCTTACTTCCTACTGGTTGTAACCCAACATAATTTCCATCAGCTGTTTTGGGACGTTTAAACACAGCTGCCTTAGTTTCTAACACAGGCTCTGCTGCTTTTGATAGAATAGCTTACATAGAACTAATTAGCTCAGGTATGTCCACTGAGCTGAGACCTTACGAAGTGCAATGAGTCCTCAGCTAAACATGTGTAGATTGTGAAGATGTTGTATCATGTCTATGTGATATACTTACCTCCTGCCTTTCAGCCTCCCTTTGTTAAGAGGCTGCCATTCCTGCATGTAAGGGTTAAGAGGATAATTTATTATCTGCTCAGCTACATTGGATAATGTCTGTGCAAAGTAACCGATGAAGGTTCAACCAGAACCTGTGCCTGCCTCGGTTACTTAAAAGGCTTTGGAGACAACTAAACCATTTTGCACATAATCCCATTGAACCAGTCCTGATAGGTTAACCTAGCTCTGCAAGACAACATGAAATGAGTGTTGGTGCTGCAGTGGAAAGTGTATTTTCCTCACCCTTGCCGCTCTTAGACATGATAAATAAATCACCTACCTTACAGAGTTATTACACAATTTGTGACTAATCACTTTAAAAATTTTAACGTGACATACAACACGACCCTACCCTGCTTTCTACCAGCATGGATGATTGGGATACACAGAAAAACTGCCAGAATTTATAGTAAAGTCAGCAATCACACTAGCAGTCAGTCACAGGTTATACATTAGTATAATAAGCAATATGAACACCGAATTAACTACAAATACATTTCAAGTATGTAGGAGAAACATAATATATATGAGTTTTAAATGTATTCAATTGCACAGCAAAAGAAAGCCACAGCAATAGTTATCAGAGTCATATGCATCAGCACTTATCTAACTATTCATACTCAAAGGTAGATAGAGACTTAGTGCTGTATTACCCGCTCAGTAGAGTGGGATACAGGGAGACTCGCCCCGCTTCCAGGACCGATCAACAAGTTTGCGAACGCTGAGTGGACCCAGACGCTACTAGTGTACACAATTGGTCCGTGAACCTATAGTGAACACAAACATCCAAGTGAACACTGACACACCAGTCACACAGCTGCCTATGCTGTGACTGGGTCCCCTGAGTACACAGTGTCTCTGACAGAAGCGGGAAAAACAGTTCATGGCGGGAGACTCTGAGGAGACTCTGGTCATGAATCAGGGAGAGGGGCGACCAGGGGAGCATCGAACTCCCCACTGCTGACATCAACCCTAGGGATCGTGGCCTCATACTACCCCTGGAGCCTATGATCCCTAAGGCCTGGTGCACTCTCGGTGGCAGCAGCGTCAGTGACTGTTTGGTAGTCTCCTCCCAAAACAGTGCAGCTGTATCACGTTCCCCCTCTAAGCAGAACCAATGCCTTACCTTCTCCCCGTGCAGGAGAAAGAATCACAATTTAAGAATGACTGTAAAAGAGTATTATTATTATTATCATCATCATCCTTTATTTATATGGCACCACAAAGGTTCCGCAGCACCCAATTACAGAGTACATATGCACATAATCAAAATAGGAAAACAGTGACTTACAGTTGAAGACAATATTGGACAGGGTAACTAAGCATAACTACAACAGTAATCAAGTATCAAGGTGGCCGAGAACTGCAGGATTTGGGCAGTTAAGGATTATTAAAGTAAGAAAAGGATAATCCAAGAGGGAAGAGAGCCCTACTCATGAGAGCTTAAATTCTAAAGGAGAGGGGCAGACAGACAGGAGTGACATAGATGGGGTAGACTGAGCGTGGGACAGAGGATAAGGGTGAGATTTGGCTGGGTTTGGTAATAAAGTGGGTCTTAAGAGCCCGTTTGAAGTTCTGTAGAGAGGTGGAGAGTCTTAGGGTGAGAGGTAGAGAATTCCAGAGTAAGGGAGCAACACGTGAAAAATCTCGGAGGTAGGAGTGGGAGGAAGTAATCAGAAGACAGGGAGAGTCGGCATGCATTAGCAGAGCGAAGAGGATGGATGGGAGAGTAATGGGAGATAAGGTCAGAGATGTAAATGTGAGAGGAGTGGGTGAGTGCTTTGTAAGTGAGTGTGAGAAGTTTGAATTGGATTCTAAAAAGGGAAGGGAAGCCAGTGAAGGGCTAATAGAGGGGAGGTGGACGTAGTGCGTTTGGTGAGGAAGATGAGCCGGGCTGGGCTGCAGCATTGGGGATAGATTGGAGTGGAGAGAGGTAATTGTCAGGGAAGCCAGTTAGGAGGAGATTACAGCAATCCAGTCTGGAAATAATCAGTGACTGGATAATGGTCTTGGTGGCATCCTGGGTGAGAAATGGTCTGATCCTGGAAATGTGATGAAAATGACAGGTTTGTGAGAGGTGCTGAATGTGTGGTTTGAAGGAGAGGGAGGAGTAAAGGATTACGCCAAGACAGCGTACTTTAAGGCTAGAGGAGATAGTCATGCCATCAATGGAAAATGAGATTGTGGGAGGTGAAGTTGTGTGGGAGGGTGGGAAGATGATCAGCTCAGTCTTGGACATGTTGACTTTAAGAAAGCGCTGGGATATCCAGGAAGAGATAGCAGAGAGACAGTTGGAGGTACGAGTGAGGAGAGCCAGGGAGAGATCAGGGGAGGAAAGGTAGATTTGACTGTCATCAGCATAGAGGTGATATTGGAAGTTAAAAGCACTAATGAGTTCACCTAAAAAGAGAACGTATAGAGAGAGTGAAAGGAGAGGACCAAGAACAGAACCTTGGGGGACACCAACAGTTCATGGAAGTGGGGGGGGAGGTAGCGTCATGAGAGTTGACAGAAGAACGATCACAGAGGTAGGAGGACAGCCAGGATAGGGCAGTATCACGCAGACCAAGAAAGTGAAGGATTTGCAGATGGAGAGGGTGGGTCCAGTGTCAAAAGCAGCACAGAGGTCAAGAATAATAAGCAGAGAGTAGTGGCCCATAGATTTGGCTCATTGGACGCCATTGCATACTCTTGAGAGGGCTGTTTCAGTGGAGTGTAGAGAACGGAAACCAGACTGGAAAGAGTCAAGCAGTGAGTGGGAGGAAAGAACGGCAGTGAGGCGGTTATAGACAATACGCTCAAGGAGTTTAAAAGCAAAAGGGAGGAGAGAGATGGGTCGATAGCTGGAAAGGGTGTTTGGATCAAGGGTAGGCTTTTAAGAATAGGGGAGACGAGTGCATGCTTGAAGGCAGAGGGGACAGTGCCTGAAGAGAGGGAGAGATTGAGAAGGTGGGCAAGATGGGAACAGGCAGGAGAAGAGAGGTAGCGGAGTAGGCGGGAGGGGATAGGGTCAAGTGGGTAGGATGTGTGGTGGGGGGGGGGAGGAACGGATGAGGGCAATGACTGCCTCACCAGATACATGGAAGAAAGAGAAGACAATGAGGAAGGGAGAGGTGGTGGTAGTGGGCAGAGGAGTGAGTTGACAGTGGCAAAGAGGCGCCGGGGTTGGAAGACTGGGTAGAAATTAGAATTTTGATGTATGATTGTTTAGAGAGGGAAAGGGCAGCACTGAAGGATGAGAGCATGAATTTGAAATGGAGGAAGTCTGCCTTAGAGCGTGATTACTGTTGCTCTGCAGTACGTGAGCATTTTTGGAGAGATCTGGTGTGCCATTGTTGAGGTGCTGATCTGCGAGGGTAAATAGTGGTTGCTGTAACGACAGAGTCAAGAGCAGAAGTAAGATGCATTGTATAGGGATGTAGCTTGTTCAGGGCATGTGTGAGAGAGAAGCGAGTCGAACAGGGAGGATAGGGATGAGGTGTCAATAGCCTCAATGTTACGCTTAGTGACGGTAGCCTTAGGAGGGAGAGATGAGGAAGCAGAGATAGATAAGTTGAAAGAGCAGGTGGTGGTCAGAGTGGGGAAAAGGGGAATTGGAGAAGTCAGAAATATCGCAGCGGTGAGTCAAAACCAGATCCAATGAGCTCCCATAAACATGGGAGGGTGAGGTGGTCCACTGGGAGAGACCAAGTGAAGAGGTGACGTTAAGGAGTCTAGAGGCAGCTGATTTTGTGGGGTTATCAATAGGGATGTTGAAATCACCTACGATAATGGAGGGAATGTCAGAAGAGGGGAAGTGAGGTAGCCAGGAAGCAAAGTTATCAAGGAATTTGGAGGAAATGCCAGGTGGACGGTAAAGAACAGCAACTCGAAGATTAGTAGGTTGGTAGAGGCGTATAGCATAGACCTCAAATGTAGAGAATGCAAGGGATGGTTCTGGAGGTATAAGTTGGTATGTGTAGCTAGAGGGTAAAAGGATCCCAACACCACCACCATGGCGACCTTTGGGTCGGGGTGTGTGTGAGAATCTGAGGCCCCCAGCAGAAAGAGCAGCAGGAGAAGTGGCGTCATAGGGAGTAATTCAGGTTTCTGAAATGGAAGGAAATTGGAAATGAAAAAGGTCATGAGTAGGGGCCAGTTTGTTGCAAACATATCTGGCATTCCACAGGAGTTTAAGGGAGAGATTTGAATGAGATTATCAGGTTTGTTGGACCATTGAGGTAAGATTAATTTGTTGGAGCATTGAGGTAAGATTAATTTGGAAGGAAGGGATCTAATGATGGTGCTGGGTCCTTGGCTAGGAAGGGAGACTGGAGGAGGTGTAGAATGAGAGTGGTGGAGGAAAGGTGAGGTGACAGGCAGAGGAGGGAGAGAGCAGGGTTGAGTAGTGGGGTAGAGAGCCTGTGATGGGGCAGAAGTAGATTGCAATTGGGAAACAGAAGAGAAGGGGAAGGGAGACAGAGGGGAGGAGAGAGGATGAGATGTAGAAGACTGGGAGAGAAGTATAGAGGTGGTACCAGGGGACAGAATAAAGGATTAGGAAAACAAGGATTAATGGGGGATATTGCCAGCGGGAACGCGCACTGCATCGCAATTGCACGTAAAGGACATGCAATGTGACACTTTTCATGCAATCTGTCTCAGCAATTCGTCTCAATTGAATGAAAACAGGCAATATCGCACTAGTGTATGGGGCACTTAATATCAAGACCAACAAACATGTGTTCCGATATATCCATCTGATATTTTGTATGAAATTGTGTACAAAAGTATGTTTGGGATCGTATCCAATCTGATGCGCGTCTCCGTGGCTGTCGGATAGGATCCCCTAGGTCGTTGGTGCTGCACTAATGATATATCGGAATTGGAATCGGATGAAAAAAAGTGTGTTTTTTGTGTATGTGATATATTGCATGCGATGTATCACAGAGAAGTTTGACTAGCATTCTCATGTCGAAGTCAAAAAAATTACATACACATCACATTCAAACTCCAAACAAATGGGTCGCTGTGCACAGCGATATACGGTAGCATACGCATTCACACAGACAAGCCACAAAGATACACTGCTTAAAAAAAATAAAGGGAACACTAAAATAACACATCCTAGATCTGAATGAATGAAATATTCTTATTAAATACTTTGTTCTTTACATAGTTGCATGTGCTGACAACAAAAATCACACAAAAATTATCAATGGAAAACAAATGCATTAACCCATGGAGGTCTGGATTTGGAGTCACACTCAACATTAAAGTGGAAAAACACACTACAGGCTGATCCAACTTTGATGTAATGTCCATAAAACAAGTCAAAATGAGGCTCAGTAGTGTGTGTGGCCTCCACGTGTCTGTATGACCTCCCTACAACGCCTAGGCATGCTCCTGATGAGGTGGCGGATGGTCTCCTGAGGGATCTCCTCCCAGACCTGGACTAAAGCATCCGCCAACTCCTGGACAGTCTGTGGTGCAACGTAGCGTTGGTGGATGGAGCGAGACATGATGTCCCAGATGTGCTCAATTGGATTCAGGTCTGGGAAACGGGCGGGCCAGTCCATAGCATCAATGCCTTCGCCTTGCAGGAACTGCTGACACTCCAGCCACATGAGGTCGCATTGTCTTGCATTAGGAGGAACCCAGGGCCAACCGCACCAGCATATGGTCTCACAAGGGGTCTGAGGATCTCATCTCGGTACCAGCTTTTAAGTGACCAAAACATCAGCCAGAAAGCATAGGAGCTGAGAAGTGGTCTGTGGTCACCGCCTGCAGAACAACTCCTTTATTGGGGGTGTCTTGCTAATTGCCTATATTTTCCACCTGTTGTCTATTCCATTTGCACAACAGCATGTGAAATTGATTGTCAATCAGTGGTGCTTCGTAAGTGGACAGTTTGATTTCACAGAAGTGTGATTGACTTGGAGTTACATTGTGTTGTTTAAGTGTACCCTTTATTTTTTTGAGCAGTGTATATTCAACACATATTTCATACAACACAAATTAAACAAGTCAAGCATCAGACATTATAATGTATTTATATAAGAGAGTTAAAACATCAGATATATATGTATTATTGGAACAAAACAAGATAAACATGTCATGCTTGGTGTTAAAATGATCAGGGGAATGAGTGTGTTAATTTGATGGCAATTGTTAGATTGGAGCACATTGCAACGATCAGTTATGATTAAATGTACGAATATGAAGCCACAATTCTAAAGTGAACAAAGAACTTACTGAAAATCCAGTGGCTAACCTCTCTTCAAGGCTGGACGTTGCTTCCACAGGAACTGACCAATAACACATCATGAATGATAGATTTCCCTCCCCTGGACCAATAACAGAAGACTCAGTCCCAGACATTTACTTCCCCCAATACACAGTATATAGGTATTTCTGCTCAGTTTGCTGTCTCTCTGCTGTTTTTTGTTGCTGTTGGTGCAGATTCTAAAAGGTGGAGCGGACTGTGCATTGAGCAAATAGGGTGAAGTATGCTGGCTGTGATTGATCCTTATGTAACTACAACTGCTTCATGTGCAATTGTAACACTGTAACCATATATATACTAGCCATGTGTTATATTGTATGCATACCCTTTTAATATCAAATATATACATCTCTGAGCATTGGACCTCAGCCGACAATGTGTGCGAGTACTAGTTTTCTCTTAAGGGATGTAGTGTTTGCGACGTACAGCACACTTATCATATATGGTAATAAGATACGCCTTGAGTCCGCAGCATATATTAACGCTGGCATTTGAAATATTTATTAGAAATATTCTGAACTTCTCAGTTGGGGGCTCGCAGACAGGCTATCACGTACTTAATGATGCGCTGTACAGACGTGCTGTGGTCTACCAGCTAAAGATGGACGCATCTAGATGCTGCTGAACTGCATGCCGCTTGTTTTTTTGTGTTATCATAAGGCGCTGATATGAATCAGGGGACAATATATTTTTTCGTTGCTTTAGTGTGACAAAAACGCACAATATTTGAAATGCTACAGCGTATTTTTATTGTTGCTAAACAAAGTTCAATAAGTCATATTGTGCTTGATTCAGATTGGATTGTTTATCTGTTAAGTAAATTTAAAGGGCATTTAAAAGATGGTGCATGGGTATGATATAGCTGTGTTAGCATGCTGAGGCCTATTCGCATACTGCTAACGTAGGCCAGAAGTAGCAAAGCTTTGTTTGCACTGAAAAAGCATGTGGAAGCATTGTTACCATGCAGTGGGAATTGTCTATTAGGGCAACTTCCGGTGCTTGTATAAATTGGGATTTATTTGTGACAAAAGAACTAGCCGCGTGGTATTCTGTCCATGCACATGGCTGGAGAAGGGGAAGGAGCAGTGGCCATTTTACGTAAGGCCATTCTCTATCCACTTAGCTAATAGCTGGCTTTCAGTGTGCGTGTATGTGTGTGTATATATATATATATATATATATATCTCAAACAATAAACATTGTGGGCGGACTGGCTGTCATATGAGCTCCTCCCCGGCTGGGGTGGACAGCAAGTCCATTTAAGATCATACCCCACGATTGTTAAGATCGATGTAAGAGGTTTTCTATTTTAGAAAAAAATGTTTAATACATTTTATTGGAAGCTATGGATTAACGAGTGTTATTGCTGTCTGGGTAAATCTGGTGAGAGGGTCTTTTTCAGAATCGCCACTCCGTGGTCAAATTCGTTTAGGAGTATCCTTGAAGGAACTACAAAGAGACTGTTAACACAATAGAGCGCTCTCCGTACAACCATCCTTTTTTTGATATATATATATATATATATATATATATATGGGGCAAAGATTGGTGTACAGGTGCGCTGGTTGGTCTTAATGAAGGTTTGCAGTCCACAGGTGATTCCACACCTTGGCTGTTAGCACTGATGAACCACCACCGCTGCACTTCTCCAAAGCATTCAGGACTCCTTGAATGAATTTCTGGGAAAAAAGGATTCAGGAGAATGCGCCCATAGTGTAAATCTGATTTATTTATAAAAACATATCAGTAAAACCAAATCACAGGTATAGATATAATAATACCTCTTCAGACCCACACTTTGGGCCAGTTTATGCATATAAGAAATTCCACAAGGCTAATGCACCAACCGCCGTGTCCAAACGCCGGGACCGTGCACCGTGCTGCGCTCAGAAGCCCGTCCGGCCACCCGCAGTGATCACAGGGAGATGCAAAACCGAGTGAATGAGACGTCTGGCAAGCTCCGCCCCAACGCGTTTCGTAAACACTTCGTCAGGAGGCTGGCTTGCAGACGTCATTCCGACCTTAATATACTACTCCACAGATTATCACCAGCTGTTTGTGATAATTAGCGGCCAGTGAACAATCCTCAGTCCACCGACAATATACACACATTTTAGGCTCGCACGTAATTTGTGACAGATGGGTTAAAAATGTTGCTATTAAATACATACACACAAAACATATTTGCACAAAATTTACAAACAATACATATAAAATTCATAGACAGTACACACATATGTAAATCTCCGTCCCTAGCTATTTTTATATTAGTCAAAAGGCAGAATAAAAACACATCATAAATCATATGGGTACCTCATTAGAATTCAATACCCTTGTACTGTAACCACACTTTGGGCTTAAACATAATTTATAACTAACAATGTTAATAGCAGATTCCATACACGCATGGATTAGTTATAATTAAACGAGATTTAAAGCACTACACATAAAATTTACAGCACACACTCGTGTCTATATTGGATTCACGTACTACTTAGAACGCATGGAAAGGATACCTCATTGAAATAGTCACGTATCTGATCTAGTGCAAATCGTCATAATTGTAACGAACAAGCACTGAAAGTATTAACCTCTTTAGAAGAGAGCATTTTTTTCTAAGAGAAAATAGTTCTTACGAACAGTAGCCTCAGTGCCCTCTCGAGATTTCAGACGGGGAGACTTTTAGCTGACCACCATATTCATAAGCCATATCAGGGGTAAACCAGATGGAGATATTATAAAGATATACATATGTATATAGCAGTAGTCGACTTTGGATGTATCTAGAGTCATCCAAACGAGAGATTCCCGATTAATGGATGAGAGCTATGTTCTTGATTTAATGCTAACTATAAAGCAAGGCAGGGATAATTCATATGATATATTTAAGTATATGATTCACACCCACCAGCTTACTTAATAAATGGAGACAGAATGAGACAGAGCGCATCAAAAACTCAAAAAATGCAAAGGAGATAGAAGCATAGCTAAACCAGAGGAGATAACAGAAACATATTATCGATCCCTAATAAAAGGAGTAATCTCATAATTCTCGTTTAGACCATGTGGGATCAGCGTATTTAGTTTTAGAATCCAGACTGTTTCCCTTCTGAGTAGTTGTTCGTCTCTATTACCACCGTCTTTATTCGCTGCTATATGTTCAATTCCCGCAAATTTTAAGGTGGAAGGATCAGCATTGTGTCGCTCTGCGAAGTGTCGAGGAACACTATGGTTCATCACACGATTTTTAATATTCCTCGTGTGCTCCAAAATTCTTATTTTTAATACACGTTTAGTTTTTCCCACGTACACCAGTCCACAAGGACACATTAGTACATAGACACAGAAACTAGTATTACAGTTAATAAAAGACTGAATAGTGTTAGGACGTATACTCACTTTCCCCATTATATTTTTAGCCCCCTTATCAGCCAAGCTACATACTTTACAACAGCCACATTGGAAAAAGCCTTTTACAGGACCTAGAAAATGATCATTTTTTACAACCGGTATCTTTTGCAGTTTACTCTTAGATATTAATGATTTAACAGTTCTAGCCCTCCTATAAATGATGTCGGGTTTTTTTGGGAGTACAGGCCCTAGTATGGGATCTAGCTGCAAAATATGCCAATTTTTTCGGGCTATTTTTTCCAATTCTTTTGTCCCAGAGCTAAACTGTGTGACGAATGGGCAAAAAGTTTTACTCCTTCCCTCATTTTTTTCTTTTTCCTTGTAAACCAACAGTGAATCTCGTTCTCTCCCTCTTGCCCTAAGCATTGCATTTTTTGTAAGCTCTTCAGGGTACCCTCTCTCTACAAATCTATCTTTATACACTTTAGCTTGTTCATCAAACTTTGAAAGGTGTGTACAATTTCTCCGTAGTCTAGTAAATTGGGAGTAAGGTATATTCTCTTTCCATTGTGGGAGATGGCAACTTTTAAAGTCCAGATAGCTGTTAACAGCTATCTGGACTTTAAAAGTTGCCATCTCCCACAATGGAAAGAGAATATACCTTACTCCCAATTTACTAGACTACGGAGAAATTGTACACACCTTTCAAAGTTTGATGAACAAGCTAAAGTGTATAAAGATAGATTTGTAGAGAGAGGGTACCCTGAAGAGCTTACAAAAAATGCAATGCTTAGGGCAAGAGGGAGAGAACGAGATTCACTGTTGGTTTACAAGGAAAAAGAAAAAAATGAGGGAAGGAGTAAAACTTTTTGCCCATTCGTCACACAGTTTAGCTCTGGGACAAAAGAATTGGAAAAAATAGCCCGAAAAAATTGGCATATTTTGCAGCTAGATCCCATACTAGGGCCTGTACTCCCAAAAAAACCCGACATCATTTATAGGAGGGCTAGAACTGTTAAATCATTAATATCTAAGAGTAAACTGCAAAAGATACCGGTTGTAAAAAATGATCATTTTCTAGGTCCTGTAAAAGGCTTTTTCCAATGTGGCTGTTGTAAAGTATGTAGCTTGGCTGATAAGGGGGCTAAAAATATAATGGGGAAAGTGAGTATACGTCCTAACACTATTCAGTCTTTTATTAACTGTAATACTAGTTTCTGTGTCTATGTACTAATGTGTCCTTGTGGACTGGTGTACGTGGGAAAAACTAAACGTGTATTAAAAATAAGAATTTTGGAGCACACGAGGAATATTAAAAATCGTGTGATGAACCATAGTGTTCCTCGACACTTCGCAGAGCGACACAATGCTGATCCTTCCACCTTAAAATTTGCGGGAATTGAACATATAGCAGCGAATAAAGACGGTGGTAATAGAGACGAACAACTACTCAGAAGGGAAACAGTCTGGATTCTAAAACTAAATACGCTGATCCCACATGGTCTAAACGAGAATTATGAGATTACTCCTTTTATTAGGGATCGATAATATGTTTCTGTTATCTCCTCTGGTTTAGCTATGCTTCTATCTCCTTTGCATTTTTTGAGTTTTTGATGCGCTCTGTCTCATTCTGTCTCCATTTATTAAGTAAGCTGGTGGGTGTGAATCATATACTTAAATATATCATATGAATTATCCCTGCCTTGCTTTATAGTTAGCATTAAATCAAGAACATAGCTCTCATCCATTAATCGGGAATCTCTCGTTTGGATGACTCTAGATACATCCAAAGTCGACTACTGCTATATACATATGTATATCTTTATAATATCTCCATCTGGTTTACCCCTGATATGGCTTATGAATATGGTGGTCAGCTAAAAGTCTCCCCGTCTGAAATCTCGAGAGGGCACTGAGGCTACTGTTCGTAAGAACTATTTTCTCTTAGAAAAAAATGCTCTCTTCTAAAGAGGTTAATACTTTCAGTGCTTGTTCGTTACAATTATGACGATTTGCACTAGATCAGATACGTGACTATTTCAATGAGGTATCCTTTCCATGCGTTCTAAGTAGTACGTGAATCCAATATAGACACGAGTGTGTGCTGTAAATTTTATGTGTAGTGCTTTAAATCTCGTTTAATTATAACTAATCCATGCGTGTATGGAATCTGCTATTAACATTGTTAGTTATAAATTATGTTTAAGCCCAAAGTGTGGTTACAGTACAAGGGTATTGAATTCTAATGAGGTACCCATATGATTTATGATGTGTTTTTATTCTGCCTTTTGACTAATATAAAAATAGCTAGGGACGGAGATTTACATATGTGTGTACTGTCTATGAATTTTATATGTATTGTTTGTAAATTTTGTGCAAATATGTTTTGTGTGTATGTATTTAATAGCAACATTTTTAACCCATCTGTCACAAATTACGTGCGAGCCTAAAATGTGTGTATATTGTCGGTGGACTGAGGATTGTTCACTGGCCGCTAATTATCACAAACAGCTGGTGATAATCTGTGGAGTAGTATATTAAGGTCGGAATGACGTCTGCAAGCCAGCCTCCTGACGAAGTGTTTACGAAACGCGTTGGGGCGGAGCTTGCCAGACGTCTCATTCACTCGGTTTTGCATCTCCCTGTGATCACTGCGGGTGGCCGGACGGGCTTCTGAGCGCAGCACGGTGCACGGTCCCGGCGTTTGGACACGGCGGTTGGTGCATTAGCCTTGTGGAATTTCTTATATGCATAAACTGGCCCAAAGTGTGGGTCTGAAGAGGTATTATTATATCAATACCTGTGATTTGGTTTTACTGATATGTTTTTATAAATAAATCAGATTTACACTATGGGCGCATTCTCCTGAATCCTTTTTTCCCATATATATATATATATATATATCGAAAGAAGAGTGGAGGGCGCAGGTATGAATAAAAAGTTTACAATTCCAACGACCAACGCGTTTCGTCAATGGACTTCGTCGTGGCCTGTGGAGCTAGAGACAGATTGTCAGAACTTTGTCTTGGTCCCGGTGAAAGAACGAGCAGCACCCGTGATTCCTGATAAAAAGACGGACGATCGGTTATGGGAGAGAGCGGTTCCGAGGCTCGACTGATATATGGAGGACGGAACTCACCATTTTAAACTGAGATGTATGTGAGCATTTGTCCTTAATAAATGGAATTGTAAACTTTTTATTCATACCTGCGCCCTCCACTCTTCTTTCGTTACATGTGCATTGGAATTAGTGGCTCTAATTCCTAAACGGAGGAAGCGGCAGCATACATCAAAAAGAACGGGACACAGGACACTACAAATTGACTAATACGTCAAAAGGAAAGTGTGTCTGATGCGCAGCATTTTATTGACATTTATATATATATATATATATATATATATATATATAAATTATTATATGGGTATTTATATCAGCATAAGTTCTGCAAGATAGCAATCCAATCTGAATGATAGCATTTAAATTATAGTCAATAGCCATATTATATTGAATTGTTTTAAAATTGAATGTTAAAGTGTTATTGTTAATTGAAAATTCACAAAATATTTGTATTTCATAAGTAAAGCTCCGTTCCTGTCTAAAAGTTTAGATAGCACGTAGCGGAAGCTTTTCGGCAGGGGACTTCCGGTGCTCTAAGGGAACGTGGAAGCATTTATCTAACTACTACTATACAATACAAAGAGTGTTTTTTTTATTTTTATTGTATTACTAGAGTTGGGTAACAGAGTGTGGCAAGCTCCGTGCAAAAGGTACACAGCAATACACATTTGCGTACGCAAGTAATACACGTGTCATAGTACAATAGTACGTGGACGTACAGGCGGGAATCGTGAGTGCGTATTTACGCAAGCGGAGGTTAGCCGCATAATAGAAATTGATTGTTAAAGTGGGATAAAACACATTTTAACAGGTAACTATCCGATTTTAAAGCACATTACTATAACACTTTGTTTAAAGCGTAATACCTTTAAGGGGATGTTATCAATCACTGGTAAATAACTTATTTTTTTTTATTTTATTTTTTTACAGAAAATCTAAGTGTGGGTTGTTGAAAAGAAAGTGTGAATGCATTGGGGCGAGACACTCAAGCTAGGTGGCTGGGCGGTTTGCAGCCGCACGTTTAAGGCCGGGTGTGGGGTTAGCCAGAACACCCCAGGTGACCGAGACATACCCTTCTAATAAAAGTAAAATTGTCTTTATGATTGTAAGTCACACAAATAAGTATTTGTGAGTCGTGCGATTGGACCGCACGTGTGTGTGTGTGTGATATGCAGCGCAACGTGATACCATTTGCGTAATTTAGCGCAAATTGCATCATCATACACGCTGTGTTAGCATACGCAAATGTGATTTGTGTAAGGAAAAAGAAACTTCGCTGAGCTCACAGGGAGTTTCTTGGTGGACATTCACTGGATAGGGTGATCGATAAGTTGTTTCTCACCCAACAAAATTCCAGTGGCTAGAAACTCAAAGTAGCAGGCTGTAACCTCCACTGAAAAAGATGGCGTATTGATTTATTGCTGTTAATACATCATACTTCCAGTGCTGAGGGGTCTGGTAGGGTCCTCACTGGGTACACGGCAGTCACTACAGAAGTGGACCGTGATACTTTCCAGCGGAGAAGGAGTTGGTGAAAGAATTCGGTGGACTTTCACCGTTTTCTTACATTGTCCATTTGGTGATTGTGTTTAAAAAGTCCGCAATGGGAGCCAAATGCACAAGTGAGAAACGTTCGGCAGCCAGGGTTCAGGCTGAAGGAGCAGGGCCAAGAGGATCTGCTGGTTATATTATGTGTGGGAAATATGGTCCACACACGGAGGCTTTTTGTAATGATTGCGTACGTATGAATGGTGGAAAATAATTTCCAGTGATTGGTGGTTTTGATCCTGAGGTATTGCAGGTAATATGAAAACAAATATGTTTAAACAAAGTCATATTAGAACGAAAACATGATAACTGTTTGAACTCGTAGCAACAATAAATAAGAAAAAAGAGAAAGCAAGTACACCGCCATATGTGGATGTGAAAGCAGTTATAGCCAGCATACAAACTAAAGAAAATATACGTTATGGTAAGAACTTACCGTTGATAACGTGATTTCTCTTATGTCCACAGGTATCCACAGGATAACATTGGGATATTGTCGAGCGACAGCGAAAATGGCACCAACACGGTCACGAGCTTTCTGGCCTCCCAGGATGCATTGGGGCCTCCACTATATAGTCCCGCCCACTGACTCAGTCAGATCAGTTCTTTTCACAGCGATTTTAGGCAGGAACATTAGGTAGAGACCTGTACAGGCGATAAGAACACACATGCACACCCTTCCATACAAGAAGGAAGAGGTTTTAGTGATTGTCTAGATCCTCAAATCAGATGCATCAGGGTGGGATCCCTGTGGATATAAGAGAAATCACGTTATCAACGGTAAGTTCTTACCATAACGTATATTTCTCTGGCTGGGTCCACAGGATTATCCACAGGATTACATTGGGATTCCCAAAGCCAATTTAGTGGTGGGGACGCTCCTGATTGCACAGTAGGACCTTTCGCCCGAAGTCTGCGTCATGAGAGGCAAAAGTATCCAAGACATAATGTCTTATGAATATGTTTATGGAAGACCATGTGGCTGCCCTACATATCTGTTCTGCTGAAGCACCCTGTTGTGCTGCCCAAGAAGGACCTACCTTACGTGTAGGAGTGTGCAGAGACATTAGCCGGAATAGGGAGATCTGCATG
Source organism: Pseudophryne corroboree (assembly GCF_028390025.1). NCBI lineage: Eukaryota > Metazoa > Chordata > Amphibia > Anura > Myobatrachidae > Pseudophryne > Pseudophryne corroboree. The sequence continues at coordinate 477,468,761 of NC_086447.1, read as the reverse complement.
AGAATAAGCTTCTGATATTACCATTCGGAGCCATCTCGCCAGCGTCTGTTTACTAGCAGGCCATCCTCTTCTATGGAATCCGTAGAGGATGAAGAGAGAATCTGTTTTCCTGATGGCACTAGTACGATCTATGTAGATTTTTAAAGCCCGGACCACGTCCAGCGACGCTTCTCCCGCAGATAGTCCCGATATCTGAAAAGCTGGGACTACAATTTCTTCATTCAGGTGAAACTTTGATACCACCTTTGGAAGATAGCTAGATCTCGTTCTGAGAACTGCTCTGTCTGGAAAAAAACTTAGGAAAGGAGACTTACATGATAATGCTCCCAAATCTGACACTCTTCTGCCTGACGCCATTGCCAGTAAAAAAAGAACTTTAACGGTTAACCACTTAAGATCTGCTCTCTCAAGTGGTTCAAACAAAGGACCCTGGAGAAATTTAAGAACTAAATTCAAATCCCAGGGAGCTGCAGGAGGAACAAATGGAGGTTGAATATGTACTACTCCTTGGAAAAACGTACATACATCCTGTAAATCAGCAATCTTCTGCTGAAACCATACAGTCAACGCCGAGACTTGCACCCTCAAGGAAGCAACTTTCAACCCTTTATCCAATCCTGCCTGAAGGAAATCCAAAATCCTAGCTACTTTAAAAGATCTCGGATTGTAATTTTTTCCAGTACACCAGTGAATATAGGCTTGCCATATTCTATGATACACACGAGCCGAAGAAGGCAGCCACGCCGTCAAAGATAGGCGGTCCAGATGACTGTGACAACAAGGACCCTGCATTAACAGATCTGGACGTTGAGGGAGCAGTATCGGTGCTTCCACGGACATTCTCAACAGATCTGTGTACCAATGCCTTCTTGGCCAAGCTGGAGCTATTAGAATGATTGCTCCTTTTGCCTGTTTTATCTTTCTCACTACTCTGGGTAACAGAGATATTGGTGGGAACAGATATGCCAGCTGAAACCTCCATTCTACTAACAGTGCGTCTATCAGGACCGCTCCTGGGTCCCTTGTTCTTGATCCGTACCTCGGAACTTTGTTGTTTAGACGAGACGCCATAAGGTCTATCTCTGGTAGACCCCATCTGTTCACCAGTGTCTGAAACACTTCTGGGTGTAGTGCCCATTCGGTTTCCTGAATGGTGTGCCGACTGAGAAAATCCGCTTCCCAAGTTAGTACACCCGGGACAAATACTGCTGACAATGCCGGGAGATGGAGTTCTGCCCATTTTAGAATGGGAGTTACTTCCTCCATCAGACTCTTGCTGTGAGTTCCTCCTTGATGATTGAGGTATGCTACTGCCGTCGCATTGTCTGAGCGGATCTGGACTGGTCTTCCTTGTAGATTGTCCTTTGCCTGAACTAGAGCCAAGTAAACGGCCCTTATCTCCAACAGATTTATCGGCAGGCGACTTTCCCTTGCGGTCCATTTTCCCTGGAACCATAGGCTTCCGAGTACCGCCCCCCAGCCTTGCAGGCTGGCATCTGTTGTCAGGACTTGCCACTCTTTTATCCAAAAGGGTCTCCCCTTGTTTAAATGGTCTGTCTGTAGCCACCACGCTAGAGACCTCTTTACGCTTACTGGAATCTTTATCATCTGCTTCTTTATCATTTGATGATTTCCGTTCCATTTGGTCAAAATCAGGTGCTGCAATGGTCTGGAGTGGAATTGCGCATATTCCACCATGTCGAAAGTTGATACCATCAGACCCAACAGTCGCATTGCTGCATGGACTGACATTGTCTGGGCTTGCAACGCTTCCTGAGCCATGACCTGCACTTTGACTATCTTTTTCTCTGGCAAGAGAACCTTTTGTAGGTCTGAATCCAATATGGCCCCCAAATGAACCATCCGCTGTGACGGATTCAGGGACTACTTCTCCCAATTTATGAGCCACCCGTGTCTCTGTAAACAAACTATCGTCTGTTGGAGATGGCTCAACAGTAAATCTTGCGACTGTGCTAAGATTAACAGGTCGTCGAGGTATGGGAATATTCTTATCCCCTGCTTGCGCAGACAAGCTGCCATAACCACCATGATCTTGGTAAACACCCTGGGTGCTGTAGCAAGCCCGAAAGGCAGAGCTTGGAACTGGAAATGTTCCTGGAGGATGGCAAACCTGAGGTAACACTGATGTGACAGTGCTATAGGCACATGTAGGTAAGCATCCCGTACATCCAGAGATACCATGTAATTTCCCGGTTCCATAGCCAACATTATGGACGTCTCCATGTGGAACTTCGGGATCCATATGTAGTTGTTCAACATTTTTAGATTTAGAATTGGTCGATATGACCCATTTGGTTTCTGGATTAGAAATAGATTGGAGTAAAACCCCTGTCCCTTTTGTGATGGAGGTACTGGGACAATCACACCTGACTGCAGTAATTTTTGGACTGCTTCTTGCAGGGCATTGGCCTTCGACTCTATACGAGACGGGCTGGTGCAAAAAAAATCTTTGAGGAGGCTGCCTCCTGAATGGGAACCCATACCCCTGAGATACTACCTTCTGCACCCAGGCATCTGTTGTTGACTGTTGCCATATGTGTGCAAATTGAAGGAGTCGGCCCCCAACCCTGGAATCCTCCAGGCGGAGGCCCGTCTCTTCAGGCTGAGGGTTTCTGTTCAGGTTTGGAAGCTGGCTTCTTGCTAGCCCACTGCTTCCTACCCCTGGATTTAAACTGGGGTTGCTTAGGCTCCTCTTTAGCCTTCGTTTTGCTTTGCCAACGAAAAGAGCGAAATTTTAAACCCTTGGACTTAGGGTTATAAGCAGCCAGAAATCTGACCTTTTTCGAATCAGCCTCTGATTCTAGGATATCCGATAAAGGTTTTCCAAATAATATATTACCCACGAAAGGCAATGCTTCCAATTCTTTCTTGGACTCCGCATCCGCCTTCCAGGTCCGTAGCCAAACTGCTCTGCAAGCGACTACTGTCAAGGCTGAAGCTTCAGAAGCAACAGTGCCTACATCAATTGCTGCTTCTTCTAAATACTGGGCAGATTGTCTTAAACGGCAAAAACGATCCTCTTGCTCCCTAGTAGGAGAGGGGATGTCATTGTCTAGTTCCTCTATCCATTCGCCCATTGCCTTTGCTACCCAGGCCGAAGCCATAGCAGGTCTTACCACTGCTCCTACAAGAGAAAAAATATTTTTCAATAGGCTCTCTACCCTTCTGTCCGTGACATCATTCAATGAGGCAGATGACAGTGGTAAAGCAGATTTATGCACGAGTCGCAGAACATGTGCATCTACTTTTGGAGGAACTTCTCTCTTCGAACAATCCACAGCAGGAAATGGATAATAATAATAATAATAATAATAATAATAATTTTATTTATATAGCGCTCTTTCTCCAATAGGACTCAAGGCGCTTAACAGATACACAGCATAATATAGTACAGAAAAATAATGAAGTACATTTTTCATAAAATACAGAAGCATGAAGATACTAAAAGAGATACTATGGAAATGCTTGAGTAAACAGGAAAGTCTTGAGTCTACTTTTGAAGGATTCTATAGTTGGGGCCTCTCGCACTGTGCTGGGAAGTGAGTTCCATAGAGTCGGAGCCGCATGACTAAAAGCTCGACCCCCAGATGAATTACGGTAGATTCTAGGTACTGCTAAAAGTCCTTCATCTACAGATCGCAGTAATCGAGTGGGGCAGTATGGGATCAGAAGCTGTTTCAGGTACCTTGGGCCTTGGTCATGTAATGCTTTGAAACTCAGTAAGCCAATCTTGAAGAGGATTCGCCATTTTACAGGCAGCCAGTGAAGGGAGTAGAGGATGGGTGTTATGTGGCTGGAACGGGGCTGGTTGGTTAACAGCCTGGCAGCTGTGTTTTGCACCAGCTGTAAGCGTTGCAATTCTTTTGCTGGTAGACCAAGGTAGAGGGCATTACAGTAGTCTAATCGAGATGATACAAATGCATGTATGACTTTTGGCATATCATCTGAGGGAATTAAGTGCTTGATTCTGGCTATGTTCCTCAGGTGAAAGAATGAGGATTTGATTGTGGCTGATATCTGATGTTTAAGTGTCAAGCCATCATCCAGGACAACGCCAAGATTCCGCACATGATCACTGGTCTGTAATTCTGAATCCCCGAGTGTAAGTCCAGTTGGTTGGCTATGCTGCAGTCTTGTCCTTTGATGTTGCGGTCGTATTATAAGGACCTCTGTTTTATCCGGGTTCAGTCGCAGCCAACTGGCGCTCATCCACTCCTGTAGTTCAGCTAGACAGCCATTCAGGGTTGCTACTGGGTTATCAGTGCCCGGAGCAAAGGACAAGTACAGTTGTGTATCATCTGCATAGCAGTGGTAGACCAGGCCATGGCGCCTGATTATTTCGCCCAATGGGAGCATGTATACTGCAAAAAGCATGGGGGATAGTATAGAACCTTGTGGGACACCACATGGCAATGGCACTGGTGGTGATGAGTATAATCCAGATGATACTCTGTGACCTGCCTGTGAGAAATGATTTGAACCAGTTTAGGACTGTGCCATCCAGACCACAGAAGTGTATCAGTCGCTCAATCAGAAGCCCGTGGTCCACGGTATCAAATGCTGCCGAGAGATCCAGAAGGATTAATATTGAACAGTCACCTCTGTCTTTTGCCATCAGAAGATCATTTAACACACACACCAGGGCTGTTTCAGTGCTATGTCTTCTCCTGAATCCTGATTGAAATGGATCATAAATATCATGGGTTGTCAGGCGAGTTTCCAGTTGATTTGCAACCACTTTCTCAATAACCTTTCCTAGGAAAGGAAGGTTTGATACCGGTCTGTAGTTGGACATGCAGTCGGGATCTAAATTAGGTTTTTTAAGAAGTGGTCTAACAATTGCTTCCTTTAGGGGTCCAGGAAAAATGCCTGTCTGCAAAGAGCATTGAACAATTTTTGCAAAGACAGGACCGATTATATCCGTACAACCTATTAGAAGCTTGGTTGAGGCTGGGTCCAGACCACAGGTGGTGGGACGCAAAATCCGAGCAATTTCAGCAGTGTCCTTTACATCCACTGGGTCAAAGCTGGTCCATGAAGGCAGGTAGCTTATATTGGCAGGCTTTGTAGTTTGGCTCTCCTTTGATGGCACTGTGGATATTCCAGCCCGGATGGTGGATATTTTATCTGCAAAGAAGTTTGCAAACTCGTTGCATCTTGCTTGGGAAAGGGTCTCATCAGTCTGCAGGCATGCTGGCTTGCACAGCATCTCCACTGTGCGGAAAAGTTGAGCTGGCCTATTGTTTGCTGCTGTGATCTCATTTGACAGGAACTGTGATTTCTTGCGAGTGAGAATAAGAATCCCATCTCTTAGGAATCTTATACTTTTTACTGGGCGCTGCCCAAGACTCATCCATCATTTCCGTCAACTCATCTGACGCTGGAAATTCAGCTTTCACTGATTTTGTTCGTTTAAATACAGGTGCTTTTGCTTTTAACGCTGTCTTGGCTGGCTCTTCCAAAGAAAGCACAGTCTTCACGGCATTAATAAGTTCAGCTACATCTTCTGAACTAAAGCTCTGCGACTGATCATAATACGGAGTTGAATCTATTGTTTCCGCATCATCATCCGATGTATCATCTTGTGTAGTCTGCCATACAGACGTATCTGTCTTAGTCTTATCTGCCCCTTGGTTGCTTGTAGAAGCTACTGGAACCAAACCATAGGAAGGGAGCTGCATGTATGGGTTCATAGTGTAACCTAACCCTTGAGGTGGTACTACCGGAGCTAACCTGTCCGCTATTGAAGACAGAGTCTTTGCGAACATATTCCATGGTGGCTCTACTGGAGGTTGAACTAACTCATGTTTTTTACTTCGCTGAAAAGCGAAACAGTTTGCACACAAACCCTCATAAGTGACCAATTGATTCATATCAATTACCCCTGACTTACAAGATAATCATGTTAGGGTTATAGGAGTGCTTGGTAAATTCTCCTCATCACTTTTGCCGCTCATAGACATGGTATTAACCTGTTATCGACTACACACTTTGTGACTGAAAAACACCCTATATGTCAGTATATAGAGGTGAGATCAATCTGACCACAGTGCACCTGATTTGAGGGTCAGAACAGGACTGACATTACACAGAAAAGTCAGCACACATACTAGCAGTCAGTCACATGTTAAAGCATTAGACATTGTCATATGAGAATACAACTTCCATAATAACTTAAACATAAGTAGGAAAATTGTACTTCTGTTTTAACTGGTTCTAATTTCAACATAACATGCAGAAAACACAGTAATATACAGGTCTCATATGCAATAGGTACTAAAAAATTAACAATGCATACCAAGAAGTAGATAATTTTTAGTACTGTATACCCTGCCTCCAGAGAGCGGGATACAGGGAGACTCACCACACTTCCATATCCAAGCAAATACGCTCGTAAGACGCTGAGTGGATTCAGACGCTACTGGTGTACACTGGCGCTCTTGGTAACTGATAACGGACACGGACGCTCACCAACGGACACGGACTCTGAGCGACTTCGACGTGTATGCAGACGCTAAAGGCCTGCGACTCGGTCTGGGCGGGTTTATATCCAGTGTACACAACCGCAGAGTCTAAGCTGCGACCGAGTACCCTCGTGGTAGCGTCTGAGCCGGAAGTGAGGTCATTCAGTTCATGAAACGAGAGACACACGGGAACTGGCCATGAACTCGGAGGAGGGGCGGCCAGGAGAGCGTCTGAATCCCCCTGTTGACTTAAACTCCCAGGATCGCGGCCTCTAACTAGTCCTGGCGCCTATGATCCCCGGAGCGTAGCGCTGTCACACTCGAGATGTTCGGCGCATCAACACACTGTTTGTAGTCTCCACCAAATCAGTGTAGCGGTGTCCTGACCCCTCTAGTAAGAGGAAGTCCATAGACTCACCGTCTCCCCATGCTCCGGCCACAGCCTGGTTACGTCTGCTGGACCTGCTAGAACATCCGACACAGACGCCAGTCGAGACAGCACTGATACCCGAAGGTAAGCGTTGTTGCGACCCGGTGGGGAGTTGTTGGAGCGACTCTTTCTAATATGTGTTTAAGACGCTGTTAAGAGAAGTCGCTCTAAAAAACATTATAGTAAGTCTATAAAAATAAAGTAATGAAAACTTGAGGCTGCTCTCACAGCAGCCCTGTGACCATGCGGCTTCCTGCCGCACCAAGCAAAAAACTGATCTGACTGAGTCAGTGGGCGGGACTATATAGTGGAGGCCCCAATGCATCCTGGGAGGCCAGAAAGCGTGTGACCGTGTTGGTGCCATTTTCGCTGTCGCTCGACAATATCCCAATGTTATCCTGTGGACCCAGCCAGAGAAATAATAAAAATATGAAAAATATGAACGTAACCTATATATGTACTAATGAATGTCAAAGTTTTTTTTAGGAGGAAAAGGTGACCTGGCTGGTTTCAGCCATTTCTCATGCACTCAGAGGAGTAGTATCCAACCGGTAAAAGAGGAGCTGTAGCCTGCAGGGGAAGCGGCTGAAACCAGTGAAACTGGTAAGTATGGAGCCATTCAAGTACACATATAACCAAAAAAAAAAGTAATGTCATAAATGGAGAATATCCTGTCTGCACATTGGTATTTCCCAGTAGGAAAGCGGACACAGATGGGGTAACCCCCAGGGTATTTCTTATTAATTACCACATAAGTAGTATTCATGGAATGCCATTGTCTAGATAAGCTCGGAAATGATTGATGGAACATGTACAGACTCTTAATACGGGATGAGAAGGATTGATTGAATGAATGAATGAATACTTTGCATGACCTAGAAGCTTTTTTTTTTTTTTTTTTTTGCAGTACTAGAAAAATCTCCATCAGGACAAGATCACTGGTAAACACTAATTCGGCAAATGGGAGGAACGAGAAAAGTGCAACATTACCCTTTGACAAAACCTGCTGAAGTTACGATTGGGCCTCTATGATGCAAAATCCATTTCTTTTTTTTCCTAGCAGCAGTGGCCCCTGACTAACTTAATTGACAGAGATTTTGTTATGTAAATTGAAATGTGAAATACATATATTGTACTGCAGCTCAGGAAGTACAAGGTATGTTAGATACTCCTCAAAGACTAATGTTGCATTCCACTGTTCTAGATTCATGTCCGTCACAGGTAGAGGAAATTATCTCACAGATACCGGGTTCCCTATTAACTTAGGATGGACAGGACACTGGATTGATGGCTGAGGTAGTCCTAGTAGTGACACAGCAAGCACAAGCTTTAAGGGGGGTAGACCAAGTAGTTAATCAATTCCCGTAGTGCCCAATCCAGTTGTCATTTTAATAAAATCCTCTCCACCTCTACAAACTTATCTGGTCATCAACCTTTATTCTGTTTCTTCACAGTTTCCTCTTCAGCTTTGCGTTCACAAAAGGGGGTACAGTACATGGACCAGATTCTCCCAAGGTTTCAAGTGACAGCCTGAGTATTTACTCCCAAGCCCTACATGACTGTTTACAGTCCTTTCAGCCTGAGAATGGGTCGGTGCTGATACAATATGTTGATGACTTGTTGTGCGCAGATTCATTTGAGTCATCCCTGGCAGATACGAAAGTTTGTTTTTTCTCTTCCAAACAGGACACCAGGTCTCAAGGGATAAACCGCAGTTCTGTGGGACAAGGGTCAAATACCTGGGACGTAGTACTGGTACATGATTTTACAGTTCATACACTACAGGCCGTATTGGTTCTTCAAAGTTCTGCCTGAACCCGGTATGTCTCATCAGCACGATGGCACCAGTATATTACTGCAGTGTGCCTTGTCACGCACAAAGGGTGGAGGAAGGATGAGAATACTGGTGAAGGGAAAGTTTGTATAGACACTGATATGCATGATGGTATGGAATATCTGAATCAGACCTTTACTACGAGACCAGACATAAGTGACAGCCCGCTGATGAACGCAGACCTGATATTTTCTTCTTCTGTCTCTCCTCTAGAGATGTTTTTTTTTTGTTTTTTTGTGAGATGCTCATGGTACTCTACATTGAAAACACGCAACAGTTAAATTAAGATGCAAATTTGTGTTCCCTACAGGAAAAGGAGGTCTGGAAGGCGAAGGGGTATGGTTAGGAGTCCTCAGGACTCTGGAGAGATGGACAAGGTAAGCCAGTGGACCCCAGGATGCATCTCCCAAGCCTAGCTGAGGCGGCATATGGTCTGACTCACTAGGGTAGGGAAGGTATGTGAAAATTGGTAAGAACATACTGTCACGCACCAGGGTTCTCTTCTCAGGCAAGCAGGAAAGTAATGACCTGTCTTACTTGCATGAGGAAGAACATTTGGTAAGGTAGCACCAACAGAGCTATCCCATACTCCTCCTGCAGACTGACCTTTTCAGGTAATACAAATCGACTTTGTACAGTTAACACCCTGTAGGAATTTGAAATATGTATTGGTGTACACTGATGTTTTCTCAAACTGGGTAGAGGCATTTCCTGCCGCCACAAATACCGCTGTTTACCGCAAAGAAAATTGCGCAGAAATTTGTGTGTAGATATGGTATCCTTAGGAGTAGGAGCAAAGTGATATCTTGAAACTGGACTATTGTGGTCATAGACACTGCCACAAGTGTTATGTAGCATCGGAACCACTCCCAGATCCCCACTTAACGAATCACCCTCTTTGAATATTTTTTTTTGGGGGAAAACAACCTCATGTCATGATCGATTCGCACCATGATCAGAAATACACCAATGAGGTGACAGTACAGTACCTTATCGAGATGAGCCAGCATTTGAGAAACTTATCAAAAGCACTTGAAACTGTTGATTCCTGGCATGCCAACTACTAACTGTCTTGATTGTGAACCAAGAGACTGTGTGATTGTTCTTACGCTCAGGTTGCCTAATAGACAGGTGGGAAGGACCGTACCAAGTTTTGTTGACAGCACGATCCCAGTAAAAGTAGCCAAGAGAGAGACTTGGGTCCATGATTCCCATCGCAGGAAAGTCGTAGTGCGGAAGGAACTCTTAAACGGAGTGAGATCGCAGAAGTATAACCCGAGAGAGTCTGTTCCGTGAAGACTGAGAGGCGGCACTGTTAAACACTACCTGAGCGTACTAAAGGATTACAGAAAGACCAGTCGTTATAAAGGATTTGCTATGGGCAAGATTTGTTTTGTTCTCTCTTTTTTTTTTTCCTGTTGACAAACATTTTTTTTCAGGACATTCTATTTTTGTGAAGTTTTCATGAGGAGTCGAGTGTGGGACTGGAACTGGTTCTGGAGAAAGGAGTGATGTCTTTATAGGATCCCAGGATCAGCCTATCACTTTGTTAAACATATATAATGGTAGATGCTCAATAAGCTTAAGGATATCATTAAGGTGCTCGAAAGGGAGGGGTATTTCTAAACAAGAAAAAAAGAGAGGCATTGTTTCCCCCAGCACCCTGAATGATAACAGTAACCAGCTATAAATCCCACATAATATTGGAATTCAGAGATCTTCGTTACACATATTTGCGCAAATGTGTGAATAAGCCCCAAAGCCACATCAAGGCGTCTCTGTATATTTGGGGTCCCTAGCGCTATATCTAGGTGCAGGGTGTGGCACCCCAAAACACCAGCATAAGCCAGAAAGCCCAGGGTAGCATACCAGTGAAAAAACTATAGTGTTAATAAATTAGTATTTAGGAAGCAGAACGTATAGAGGTGATACAAAAATGAAATGTAATTAAAATAGAGAAATACTGTTAAAAAATTAATAAGTGAAAAGTGTTAATAGAATGTAAAGGTATGCACTAAAGCCATCCAGCTCAGCCAGTCCAGAGGCACTGGCTGGTATGCTACCCTGGGCTTTCTGGCTTATGCTGGTGTTTTGGGGTGCCACACCCTGCACCTAGATATAGCGCTAGGGACCCCAAATATACAGAGACGCCTTGATGCGGCTTTGGGGCTTATTCACACATTTGCGCAAATATGTGTAACGAAGATCTCTGAATTCCAATATTATGCAGGATTTATATCTGGTTACTGTTATCATTCAGGGTGCTGGGGGAAACAATGTATCACTTTGTTAAAGCCAGAGAAAATCAAAGGTCTAGTAGTTACGGAGTTCGGAGGTAACGTGATAGGCTATTGTCTGAGGAATACTGTATTTTGTAGTTATTGTGACCCTATAATTGAAGATGAGTGCATCCAGAGATGTCAGTCTAGCAATAATTGCAGCATTTGACAGACATCCCTTGAGTGATTACCACTCACTAGTGGGTAAGGTCTTAAACCAAATGGAATGTTGGATGTGCTCACAGGTACCTCTAAGACAAAATAATGCATGACCAGTGCCACCTTCTTTAGAGTTAGCTGAGGTACTTGAATTACATGGAAGGGGGGGGACGGGGACCGGTGGACAAAGAATATAACTAGACCCCCTAGTCTTAAGATCCACCAGTACCATAGATAAATCCCTGGTATGTTTAAATCTCACCAACTTCAGGAAATTGGGAGGTAATCGGGAACAATCAGACAATGGCTATTCACACATAGCAGATAAAGAGCTCATTAATATATGTGGAAGAAAACTTTATGGATGGCTCTCCCCAAACTCCGAAGGTTTATGTTATCTAGGAAGAAAACTACCTGAAATAATAACCCTTGTTCAATGATGAAACAGACCTAGCATACGTTCCAGAAATGGAGGCAATGTTCAGGGAGTGATAGGAATACATACCATGAAAATTGTAGATGTCTCTTTCACAATTTGTTTGTGTTTTCTCCCTCTACCCAGCAAAACCTCTATCGAATCCCAACATCAGTGTACAAAGACGTAGGTACATGTCTGCATTTGAACGAACGTTGCACATATACATCATAGGCCATGGCACTGTCCCAGCATACTCTATAAGTTGAATGTCGTCCCATACCCAACCAGTGGTCCCGTGACCGCCGAGTGTATATAGAGGATGTCCCACCCTCCTCCCTGTCTTCCCCAACTATAGTCAATGTCTGATTTGCAAAATGAATACATACGTGTGTCTAGGTCACCGATTATGTGTTTGAAATATTTTTTTGTAATTATGTTTAGTTTGTCAGTTATGACAGTTATTGTCTACTGACAAAGGGTGGACTGTCTAAGTCAAAAATATTACATACACATAACATTCAAACTCCAAACAGATGGGTCGCTGTGCGTGCGCATACACACAGCGTGCACAGCGATATACGGTAGCATATGCATTCACACAGACAAGCCACAAAGATATATTCAACACACATTTCACACAACAGATAAATTAAACGGTATCCGTTCACATGGTCGACCATGTTATGGTCGACAGTCATTAGGTCGACCACTATTGGTCGACATTGACATGGTCGACATGGACACATGGTCGACACATGAAAATGGTCGACACATGACTGGTCGACATATGAAAAGGTCGACATGAGTTTTTTTTATCTTTTGGGGAACTTTTCCATACTCTACGATCCACATGGACTACGACTGGAACGGTAAAGTGTGCCGAGCGGAGCGAAGGCACCATGCCCGAAGCATGGCGAGCGAAGCAAGCCATGCGAGGGGACGCGGTGCACTAATTGGGGTTCCCAGTCACTTTACGCAAAAAACGACACCAAAAAAAGTTAAAAAACTCATGTCGACCTTTTCATGTGTCGACCATGTGTCCATGTCGACCATGTCAATGTCGACCAATAGTGGTCGACCTAATGACTGTCGACCATAACATGGTCGACCATTCATACCGGAACCAAATTAAACATGTCAAGCACCAGACATTATAATGTATTTATATAAGAGTTATAACATCAGATATATATGTATTATTGGAACGGAACAAGATAAACATGTCATGCTTGCTTGTAATGATCAGGGGAATGAGTGTGTTAATTTGATGGCAATGGTTAGATTTGAGCACATTTCAACGATTAGTTATGATTAAATCTAGGACTATGAAGCCACAATTCTAAAGTGAACAAAGAACTTCCTGAAAAACCAGTGGCTAACCCCTCTTCAAGGCTGGACGTTGCTTGCATATAAACTGACCAATAACACATCATGAATGAGAGATTTCCCTCCCCTGGACCAATAACAGAAGACTCAGTCCCAGACATGTGTCACACCCCGCGGGCAGCGGCGGCCGCGCTTACCGCTGCGGGTGTCCTGGATGGCCTGGCGTCTCTCCCCTCCGGCGGCCTCGGGGGTCCGGCGTCGGGCCGGCGGGTCTCTCCGGCGGCTCCCGGAGCGAGGGCGCCGCCATGCTGCTTTAGATTAGGTAGGCGGAGAGGGGCTGACGTCATCTGCCCGCTCCGCCAATCAGACCAAGGCGGGAGGTTCAAAGCCAGACGCCGAGCAGGGAGCCGGCGCCTGTGTATCATCGTTCTGCTTGTCTGAAGCAGTGATTTCCAGAGCTCCCTTGTTCCTATTTTCCGCTGTGTCTCCAGTGTCTCCAGTGTCTCCAGTGTCCCAGTGTCTCCAGTGTCTCCAGTGTCCCAGTGTCTCCAGTGTCTCCACGCACCTCCGTGCCTCCAAGCGCCCGAGCGCCATCACGCACCTCCGTGCCTCCAAGCGCCCGAGCGCCATCACGCACCTCCGTGCCTCCAAGCGCCCGAGCGCCATCACGCACCTCCGTGCCTCCAAGCGCCCGAGCGCCATCACGCACTTCCGTGCCTCCAAGCGCCCGAGCGCCATCACGCACCTCCGTGCCTCCAAGCGCCCGAGCGCCATCACGCACCTCCGTGCCTCCAAGCGCCCGAGCGCCATCACGCACCTCCGTGCCTCCAAGCGCCCGAGCGCCATCACGCACCTCCGTGCCTCCAAGCGCCCGAGCGCCATCACGCACTTCCGTGCCTCCAAGCGCCCGAGCGCTATCACGCACCTCCGTGCCACCAAGGCGCCTGAGCGCCATCAGCACCTCAGTACCTCGGCACCTCAGTGCCTCTGTTCCTCAGCACTCCGGTGCCTCAGCACCATAGAACCTCAGCACCTCGGAGCCTCTGCACCTTAGTATCGCAGAACTCCAACACCTCAGTACCTCGGTGTCTCAGCACCTCAGTGCCTTCAGCACCTCAATAATACCAGCATCTCTGTACCTCAGCACTCAGCACTTTCACTAGTCTTGTTTTTCAGGAGACCTTCATCATTCCTCCGTGCTTCCTGCTTACCGTCTTCATCCTGTATGAAGAAGACCTACATCCGGCCATCTCTATTGCGACCCAGTAGCGGTTCCTCTTCCCTGTCACCGGAAGAAGCCCCGAGTCCACAACACCCTTCGACCAGGTCAGTGATAGTATACACAGGCCACATGGACCCGGGGAATCGGAACCCAGAAGCAAGTGCCATCCAGGATCTGGTTTCCCGTGTACAGAGTCAGGAAGCGGCGCAAAACCAGGTGATGCGGTATCTCCAAGAGCTATCCGGCAGGTTGGATCAAATTCAGGTTTCCCTGGCTTCAGTAGTTCCAGTTCCAGCTCCAGTACCCACTCCGGCAGTCGTTCCTGTTAATGCTCACGCAGTGTCCGGTACCAGGTCACGCCTTCAGCTTCCCACTCCCTCTCGCTACAACGGCAACCCGAAGAATTGCCGTGGTTTTCTTAACCAGTGCGAGGTGCAGTTTGAACTCCTCGCACACAATTTTCCCACGGATCGATCCAAAGTAGCATACATTATTTCCTTGCTTGAGGGTTCAGCGTTGGAATGGGTGTCTCCTTTATGGGAGCGATCTGATCCTTTGGTTTCCAACTACACTAATTTCATCTCATCTTTCCGCCGGATCTTTGATGAGCCTGGCAGAACGGCCGCTGCCTCTTCAGATCTTCTTAGAGTTCGACAAGGCTCTCGTTCAGTGGGTCAGTATGTGATTCATTTTCAGACCATAGCTTCCGAATTGCGCTGGGATAATGATGCCTTACGGGCCGCTTTCTGGAACGGGCTGTCCGACCGTCTTAAAGACGAATTGATTACAAGAGATTTGCCAGATTCCTTGGAACAGTTGATCTCGCTCTGTGTGAAAGTGGATCTCCGCATGCAGGAACGAGTTGGCGAACGTTCTCGGTCTGATCGGTGCAGATTCCGGGCTCCTCCGTCTAAACCATCGGTTACGACAGCTCCAGACGAACCCATGCAAATTAATCGGTCTCGACTGTCTCCAGAGGAGCGACAGCGTCGGCGTGAGAACAAACTTTGCCTCTACTGTGGAGCCGCGGATCACTTCCTCAAGTCTTGCAAAGCTCGCCCGGGAAACGGGCAATCCTAGCCTGTTCCGGGGAAGTCAAGCTGGGTGTGGTTTCTCAATCTTCTCCAGAAGTGGACTGTTTACTCTCAGTATCTTTGTCTACTAAAACAAAAGTCAAGACCGTTATGGCTCTTTTGGATTCAGGTGCTGCAGGGAATTTTATTTCTCTTTCCTGCGCCCAGAGTTTGGGTTTGAAATTACAGTTGGTCGAACGACCTATTACTATTACAGCCATTAACGGGGTTCAAATTCCTAACGCCTTGATTACGAGTCAGTCTGAGTCAATTCAGCTACAAGTGGGAGCTTTACATCATGAACAACTGAAGTTTCTAGTTATTCAGGAAATGTCTCACGATCTCGTTTTGGGTTTTCCCTGGCTCAGGCTACACAACCCTCATGTCGACTGGGGGTCGACACAAATAATTTCTTGGAGTCCTTTCTGCCGATTGAATTGTCTTACTCCTGTCGTTCCACTCCGTGCGTCGGCCAAGTTGGACGTGGAGTTAGTTCCTGAGGCTTATCGAGAGTTTTTGGATGTCTTCTCGGAACAGGCGGCTGATAAATTACCTCCGCATAGGGCTTGGGACTGTCCCATTGAGCTCATTCCTGGGAAAATACCGCCTCGAGGTCGCACTTATCCTTTGTCGGTTCCAGAGACACAAGCTATGTCTGAGTACATTAAGTCGAATTTGCAGAAGGGCTTCATCCGTCCCTCCACTTCTCCAGCGGGAGCTGGCTTCTTCTTCGTAAAAAAAAAAGATGGAGGGCTGAGACCATGCATCGACTATCGTGGTTTAAATGAAGTCACCATTAAAAACAAGTATCCTCTGCCGCTCATCACAGAGCTTTTTGATAGAGTGCGTGGAGCTCGAGTATTTACTAAGCTTGACTTAAGAGGAGCATACAACTTGATACGTATTCGTCAAGGAGATGAGTGGAAGACGGCTTTCAATACGAGAGATGGGCATTATGAGTACCTGGTAATGCCATTTGGCCTCAGCAACGCCCCCGCTGTCTTTCAAGGATTCATTAATGAAGTCTTTCGGGATATGTTGTATCTGAATGTAGTAGTCTATTTGGATGACATTTTGATTTTTTCTAAGAATCTTTCTGAGCACCGACTACAAGTTAAGGAAGTACTCCTTCGGTTGCGCAAGAATCATCTTTATGGCAAGATCTCCAAGTGCACCTTTGAGGTTCCTTCTATTTCATTTTTGGGCTACATTATTTCTGGAACTGAATTGCGTATGGATCCGGAGAAACTTTCGGCCATCCGGGATTGGACTCAACCTCTTTCCTTAAAAGCAGTGCAACGATTTCTAGGATTCGCAAATTATTATCGGAAATTTATAAGAGGTTTCTCTACCATCGTGGCACCTATTACGGCTCTGACTAAAAAAGGGGCTGACCCAAGCAATTGGCCTTCTGAAGCAATAGCAGCGTTCAAACAGTTGAAGACCGCCTTTATATCTGCTCCCGTACTTCAGCAGCCAGATTTCCTAAAACCATTCTTTTTGGAGGTTGATGCTTCCACGGTAGGCATAGGTGCTGTACTCTCGCAATACGCCTCAGATGGGAAGTTGCATCCGTGTGGGTTTCATTCTCGCAAGTTCTCCCCTGCTGAACTAAATTACACCATCGGAGACAAAGAGCTACTGGCAATTAAATCTGCGTTGGAAGAATGGAGGTATCTTCTGGAGGGTGCTAAACACTTAATCACAATTTTTACGGACCACAAGAATTTACTGTATCTAAAGACGGCCCAATGTTTGAACCCCCGTCAGGCGAGATGGGCGCTCTTCTTTACCAGATTTTCCTTTATCATCAAGTATCGGGCTGGAATTCTAAATACCAAGGCGGATGCCCTATCCCGTTCAGTGATGGCTTCCGATGAGGAGAATACTATGGGGAAGGCATTAATCCTCAGTCCCATCTCTATTTCTGCAGCTCCCACTAGGTTGGGCCCTCCTCCGGGAAGAATGTCGGTACCAGTTAAATTTCGACCGAGACTGTTGCAGTGGGCACACACTTCTAAGTTTTCTGGTCATCCGGGAATTCAGAAAATGTGGGAATTTCTGCGAAGATCATACTGGTGGGACACTATGAAAAAAGATGTTCAAGAGTATGTCAATTCGTGTCCTCAATGTGCTCAGCACAAAACTCCACGTCTGCCGCCTACGGGTTTGTTGCATCCTTTGTCCATTCCTAAAAAGCCTTGGACTCATATCTCGATGGACTTTGTTACTGAATTACCGCTCTCTAAGGGTCATAACACCATTTGGGTGATCATTGACCGATTCTCTAAGATGGCACATTTTATTCCGTTGACCGGATTACCCTCCGCTTCCAAGTTGGCCCTGTTATTCATCCAAGAGCATTTCCGCCTGCACGGGTTACCTCTGGAAATAGTCTCAGATCGGGGAGTACAGTTTACAGCGAGATTCTGGAGAGCCCTCTGTTCAACTCTACAAATTAAGCTCAAATTCTCTTCTGCTTACCATCCACAGACTAATGGGCAAACTGAACGCGTCAATCAGGATCTAGAGACTTTTCTCCGTATTTACCTTTCCCCTTCTCAAGATAACTGGGTGGAGTTGTTACCGTGGGCTGAGTTTGCCCACAACCATTTTTATCATTCTTCTACTGGTGAGTCTCCATTCTTTATTAATTATGGATTTCATCCCCAAGTTCCGGAGTTGCCCATTTGTCCTCCAGAAGAAGTTCCTGCTGCAGCCTCAACTCTTCGACATTTCACTCAAATTTGGAGCCGAGTTCATGCCAATCTTAAGAGGGTTTCCGGTCGCTATAAATTCTTTGCGGATAGGAAACGACGAGCAGCTCCTCAATATAAGGTTGGTGACAAGGTATGGCTCTCTACCCGCAATCTTCGTTTGAAAGTACCCACCATGAAATTTGCCCCAAGGTTCATTGGTCCTTTCTCAGTGCGGCAAGTCTTGAACCCGGTCGTCTGCAAATTGGAGTTGCCTTCCCACCTTCGAATTCCAAACTCCTTCCACGTCTCTCTCCTCCGCCCCCTCATTCTAAATCGGTTCCACTCAGCATCTCCTAGGCCAACTACTACTGTGTCTGAAGCTGGGACAGAATTTGAAATCAAAGCTATTCTTGACTCTCGTTATTTTCATAAGAAATTACAGTACTTGGTAGAATGGAAAGGTTATGGTCCTGAAGAGAGAAGTTGGATCAATGCTACTGAGGTAATGGCTCCCCGACTGGTTCGAATCTTCCATTCCAGACATCCAACTAAACCCGGAAAGTGTCCAGGGGCCACTCCTGGAGGAGGGGGTACTGTCACACCCCGCGGGCAGCGGCGGCCGCGCTTACCGCTGCGGGTGTCCTGGATGGCCTGGCGTCTCTCCCCTCCGGCGGCCTCGGGGGTCCGGCGTCGGGCCGGCGGGTCTCTCCGGCGGCTCCCGGAGCGAGGGCGCCGCCATGCTGCTTTAGATTAGGTAGGCAGAGCGGGGCTGACGTCATCTGCCCGCTCCGCCAATCAGACCAAGGCGGGAGGTTCAAAGCCAGACGCCGAGCAGGGAGCCGGCGCCTGTGTATCATCGTTCTGCTTGTCTGAAGCAGTGATTTCCAGAGCTCCCTTGTTCCTATTTTCCGCTGTGTCTCCAGTGTCCCAGTGTCTCCAGTGTCTCCAGTGTCCCAGTGTCTCCAGTGTCCCAGTGTCTCCAGTGTCTTCACGCACCTCCGTGCCTCCAAGCGCCCGAGCGCCATCACGCACCTCCGTGCCTCCAAGCGCCCGAGCGCCATCACGCACCTCCGTGCCTCCAAGCGCCCGAGCGCCATCACGCACCTCCGTGCCTCCAAGCGCCCGAGCGCCATCACGCACTTCCGTGCCTCCAAGCGCCCGAGCGCCATCACGCACCTCCGTGCCTCCAAGCGCCCGAGCGCCATCACGCACCTCCGTGCCTCCAAGCGCCCGAGCGCCATCACGCACCTCCGTGCCTCCAAGCGCCCGAGCGCCATCACGCACCTCCGTGCCTCCAAGCGCCCGAGCGCCATCACGCACTTCCGTGCCTCCAAGCGCCCGAGCGCTATCACGCACCTCCGTGCCACCAAGGCGCCTGAGCGCCATCAGCACCTCAGTACCTCGGCACCTCAGTGCCTCTGTTCCTCAGCACTCCGGTGCCTCAGCACCATAGAACCTCAGCACCTCGGAGCCTCTGCACCTTAGTATCGCAGAACTCCAACACCTCAGTACCTCGGTGTCTCAGCACCTCAGTGCCTTCAGCACCTCAATAATACCAGCATCTCTGTACCTCAGCACTCAGCACTTTCACTAGTCTTGTTTTTCAGGAGACCTTCATCATTCCTCCGTGCTTCCTGCTTACCGTCTTCATCCTGTATGAAGAAGACCTACATCCGGCCATCTCTATTGCGACCCAGTAGCGGTTCCTCTTCCCTGTCACCGGAAGAAGCCCCGAGTCCACAACACCCTTCGACCAGGTCAGTGATAACATGTACTTCCCCCAATACACAGTATATAGGCATTTCCCCTCAGTTTGCTGTCTCTCTGCTGTTTTTTTGTTGCTGTTGGTGCAGATTCTAAAAGATGGAGTGGACCATGCATTGAGCAAATAGGGTGAAGTATGCTGGCTGTGATTGATCCTTATGTAACTACAACTGCTTCTTGTGTAATTGTAAATATATATATATATATATATACACACACACACACACACACACACACACACACACACACTGTACATGTGTTATATTGTACATATTTTATATTAAAAGGGTATGCATACATCTCTGAGCGTTGGACCTCAGCCGACAATGTGTGCGAGTACTTGTTTTCTCTTGAGGGATGTAGTGTTTGCATTTTTATCGTATATGGTAATAAGATGCGCCTTGCGTCCGCAGCATATTTTAACTGGCATTTGAAATATTAGAAATAATCTGAACTCCTCACTCAGGACACTCCTAGCACCCGTAGTCCTCTATCCAGCCCATCAGATAAATCTCATGGTACAATTGTATGCCGTATGATATCTTGCATGCGATGTATAGCAGCTTCATCAATCGCATGCGATATATCTTATGAAAAAATGTGACTTCCACATGCGGCTAAGGTTTTCCCAGGATCCATTCTGTGAGACCTATTGAGGAGACCACATCATTTATACCTTTTTGAGATTGTCAAACCAGCCATTTAATTCTGGAATTTTCTACTGTATGAAGGTCAATATTGGAATTAGAAGTAGTTCCGGTTCTTAAAGGTAGTTTATTAAAATGCCGATATACGGTTGTCAGCACTCCTAAGAGGCTAGAATCAATAATTCCTATAGGTGGTCTGACAAAGATTTTACGCCAAAACTATCTTTAAGGCAGTCCATAAAACATCAGCACTTAATTGGCTATGCTTCCATTAGGAGTCCGAATATAAGAGCTCCACTTATTGAGTCCTGACATATTTCGAATAATCCTTTTTTGAGGATAGGATTATTTACACAAATCCATCGAGAGCAAACTAGTCCTCTTTCTATACTCGTTGCCCCTGATGAAGTCGATAAGACGAAACGCGTTGGGTTTGTCAGTCAAAGGATCACAATCTAGTTTGTGAAGATACTCCCCGTCGAGCTCGCACCTTGCAAAAGGTGAGGGGTATCTAGGATCCATCTCGCAAACTTGTTGGCTGTGTATTCTTTTGGTTGTATTTTATTCATATAATTTTATATTGTGAACAGTGTAAAAACTTATATGTTCAATTACATGGTATTAAAATAACTTTTTACTAATTGGCCGATTGGCCTCTTGTTTGGGTGACTATTTTTGGTGAGGGGTGTCGGTTACAGGTACCCAGTTTTAAACATCCTCCAGTCTACATTCTGACGAAATTATCGCCTGAAGAAGTGTGTAAATACATTCCATCTTAGCGCACTTGGGAATTTGTATTTTATATATATATATATATATATATATATATATATATATATACATACATACACACACACACTGTACATGTGTTATATTGTACATATTTTATATTAAAAGGGTATGCATACATCTCTGAGCGTTGGACCTCAGCCGACAATGTGTGCGAGTACTTGTTTTCTCTTGAGGGATGTAGTGTTTGCATTTTTATCGTATATGGTAATAAGATGCGCCTTGCGTCCGCAGCATATTTTAACTGGCATTTGAAATATTAGAAATAATCTGAACTCCTCACTCAGGACACTCCTAGCACCCGTAGTCCTCTATCCAGCCCATCAGATAAATCTCATGGTACAATTGTATGCCGTATGATATCTTGCATGCGATGTATAGCAGCTTCATCAATCGCATGCGATATATCTTATGAAAAAATAGCACAAAAGTACCAAATCATATGGAATCACTCCGGGGAAGGTCCGAGGGGTGTTCAAGGAAATTTACATCAGGCTTCAGCCTCAGACATATCGTTGTAGTGTATGGGGCCCTTTAAACAAACAAATGGTGCAGTGGGGATAAGACCATCATAGATTCCCCAAATAACTTACAATAGTACCTGCTTAAATCTACTTATAACAATAAATCAACTATTCATTACCTAGTGCTAAACAATCATTGTATTCGTTTGTGATAATCAGAAGATGCAATACAGCTTGCTGGTAAGTGTACCTAGATTATTGGATGAATGTTATAGAATACTTCTGCTTATAACACTTTGAAAGAATTAGTAGCACTGAAAGAGCTAGGTTTTCCACTGCTGTACTTCCAAGAAATATATACGTTATGGCAAGAACTTACCGTTGATAACGGTATTTCTCCTAAGTCCACAGGATAACACTGGGATATGATGAAGCGACAGCGGATTTGCACCAATTGGTCAAAGCGTTTCGGCCTCCCAGCATGCAATGGGCCTGTCCATATATCCCCACCTCCTGGCTCAGGCAAATCAGTTGTATTCCACAGCTCAAGGCAGGAGCATCATAGATAGCCCTAATTAGGCGAGAAAAACACACATGCACACCCTTCCGTACAAGGAGGAAGAGGTTAGTGAGTAAAAGGATCCTCAAATCAGGTGCGTCAGGGTGGGATCCCTGTGGACTTAGGAGAAATACCGTTATCAACAGTAAGTTCTTACCATAACGTATATTTCTCTGGCAGAGTCCACAGGTTATCTACAGGATAACATTGGACTTTCCCAAAGCAATTTAGTGGTGGGGATGCTCCTGATTGGACAGGAGAATCCTTCGCCCAAATTCACAGTCATGAGAGGCAAAGATATCCATGGCATAATGTCTAATGAACGTGTTAATGGAAGACCATGTGGCTGCCTTACATGTGTGTTCTGCTGAAGCACCACGTTGTGCTGCCCATGATGGACCTACCTTACGAGTAAAGTGAGCAGAGACATTAGCCGTAACAGGGAGATCAGCTTGAGAATATGCTTCTGAAATCATCAGCATCCGAAGCCACCTTGCCAGTGTCCGCTCACCAGCAGGCCATCCTCTCTTGTGAAATACGTAGAGAATGAAGAGAGAATCTGCTCTTTCTAATGGCACTGGTACGATCCATGTAGATCCTTAAAAGCACGGACCACGTCCAGCGATTGCATCTCCCACAGAAAAGCCCGGTACCTTGAAAGCCGGGACTACTATTTCTTCATTAAGGTGGAATTTAGACACCAACTTCAGAAGATACCCAGATCTAGATCTGAGAACTGCTTTATCTGGATAAAAAAAAAAAAAAAAAAAAAATCAGAAATGGGGAATGACAGGATAATGCCCCTAGACCTGACACTCTTCTAGCTGACGTCATAGCCAGTAGAAAGAGAACTTTGGCAGTCAATTACTGAAGATCCACTTTAAGTGGTTCAAACGGGGCAACTTGAAGGGCTTTCAGGCCAAGGCAGAAATGAAT
The DNA here is from genome assembly GCF_028390025.1 of Pseudophryne corroboree. Lineage (NCBI taxonomy): Eukaryota > Metazoa > Chordata > Amphibia > Anura > Myobatrachidae > Pseudophryne > Pseudophryne corroboree. Next base: position 477,445,677 of record NC_086447.1, on the reverse strand, counting down.
TGGATTTTTAAATTAAATACACTCATTCCCCTTGGTTTGAATTCTGATTTTGAGCTTAAATGGTTCATTTAATGAATCAATATTTTCCATCAGTTCACATACAATCCTTGTTCCATTTAATTAATAACAGAGAATCATAGGCTAAATTCAGTTTAAACATCAATAGAGAAATGTTTTATTATCTAACAATAAATGTGCCGGATAGATATTTTATTCATATTAAAAGTTTCTCCAAGTTCAGTTTTGAATAACTAAATTAGGAGCAGAATGTATCGCTATTTAAAACCTTTTTTTCTAATTATTATTGATGTTCAAAGAGATGCATTTTCCCTTCACTACAAATACCGCCAGGCGGAAGTGCCGTTACACGCACTTCCGGTAAGTGGAACGCAGCGTGGAACGCACGCGGCTCCACTTCCGGTCAGGTGAAATGCAAGACGGAACGCATGGCGTTCGTCATTGCGGTTCCTAACTTAACGTTAAGATCACAACGGACAAATTCTTTTTAACACTGCAGGAGTATGTAATTGCTATGTATGAATGTGTAGTTTATTATCATCTGTATTTAAAAATAAAAATAAAATTCCGTTACCCAGCATACCATGGGATAATTACCATTTCCTGTTTAGGAGCATAAATATCCCTGTTATCACTACCTGGACATGCACCTTGAAAAAGACCAGGAAGGTCGAAACGTCGTTGGTGAAACCAGGTAGTGATTTTTCCATCACTTTTTGTTCATCTTGTTTTCTCTATGGAATACCCTTTTGGAGTATGTTTAACATGACAGTACTGGCATAAAACCGGATTATGCCAATTTTTGTCTATTACTTCTGACCTGCATGTTTTTGTACAAACCAGAAAGTGGAAACTACATAGAAAAACATCTTATTGCTGTTTTTATGAACTTTTAATAAAAACGTTTTGGATTATCGTGGATGTTATCCTGACTTGAAAGATACCTTTATACGTGGGAACAATCCCCCTCCAAAAGTGAGTGGGGTACGTTTTTTGAAATAGCTCCTTTCCTGCCTTATAATACGGTGGATACAGTATTAAAAGATACCTTTATATACCTGTCCCTACTTATCTTGATGTGAGTTTTGGTACGTCCAAAAATACCTGCAGAGCGGTGGCGAGATACTATCCTTATCTACTATCAAATTGGTTTTTGGCACTTTAGGCCTCCTTTTTCTGGACACTTAAAGGCTATTTCTATCAGTGTTTTAAGCAATATTACCCATAGATTGTATTAACTTTTTTTTTCATGTTTGACATCTGGATATTATGAGACATTTGAGACAGTGATTGCCCGAAGGGACAACAGAACATGTGACGTATATCAAATTTTATGATTGTGTTATCGCCTTTGATCTATCCTTTCACTTTTTTTCTATTGATTATCATTTTGATCTGTTATTTGGACAGATCTGTTGAGGATCTAGATTGGGCTGACAACTTTGCGCCAGGAATTTACACTGTTGTATTTTAAGTCCTAAGGCACTGTAGAAGGAACAAAAGGAGGTTGAATACGCAGCATTTCCTGGAAAAAAAGTATGCACATCCTGTAAATTGGCAATTTTCTTTTGGAACCATACAGTCAAAGCTGATACTTGAACTCTCAAGGAAGCCACCGTTAAACCTTTATCCATTGCTGCCTGAAGGAATGCTAAGACCCTGGAAACTCTGAAAGACTTAAGATCCATTTTCCGTTCACTGCACCAGTGAATATAGGTTTGCCATACTCGGTGATAAATGCAAGCTGAGGAAGGTTTCCTTGCTCTGAGCATAGTTTGAATTACCTGCTGTGAGAATCTTCTTGACTTCAGGATAGAGGTTTCAAGAGCCACACCGTCATAGACAGTCGATCCAGATGTCTGTGATAACAAGGACCCTGCATCAGTAGATCTGGACGTTGAGGGAGTAGAAGTGGAACATCCAGCAACATCCTCTGCAGATCTGTGTACCGATGTCTTCTGGGCCAAGCCAGAGCTATTAGCATCACGGCACCTTTTCTTTGTTTTAGCTTTCTCACTAGCCTGGGTAATAGGGCGATTGGAGGAACACCTAAGCCAGATGAAAATCCCATCTCACTGACAGGGCATCCACAAAGATCGCTCCGGGATCCTTTGTTCTTGACCCGTATGTGAGCACTTTGTTGTTAATACGGGACACAATGAGATCTCTCTCTCTGGCAACCCCCACTTATCTACTAGAGTCTGGAAGACCTCCGGGTGTAGAACCCATTCGCTTGCCTGAATGGCATGTTGACTGAGAAAGTCCGCTTCCCAGTTTAGGACTCCCGGAATGAACACTGCGGACAGGGCTGGATGATGAACTTCTGTCCACTTTAGAATGTAACTTACCTCCATCACTTTTTGGCTGCGAGTTCCTCCTTGATGGTTAAGGTACGCTACTGCCGTCACATTGTCCGGGCAGAACTAAACTAGTTTTCTCCAAAGAATGTCCTTTGCCTGAATCAGTGCCCTGTATATGGCCCGAAGTTCCAATATGTTTATTGGCAGGCAACTTTCTTCCTTGGTCCATTGCCCCTGAAAACACAACCATCCTGACAATGCTCCCCAGCCCTGGAGACTGGCGTCTGTCGTCAGAATTTCCTAATCTGATATCCAAAAGGGTCTCCTTGTCCAGATGGAATGTCTGTAGCCACCAGGCTAATAACCTTCTTCTATCGTAAGAAACATAGTCTCTGTTTTTATCGTCTGATGCAACCCATTCCATTTGGCAAGAATCAGACACTGCAGAGGCCTCAAGTGTAATTGTGCATACTGCACCATGTCGAATGTTGACACCATCAAAGGCATTGCTGCGTGAATGGATACCTTTTGACTGAGTAAAAAGTCCTGAATCCTTGACTGAACCTTGGATAATCTTGTTCAGAGGTAAAAATACTCTCTGAAGCCTTGAGTTCAGTACAGCCTCCAAGTGAATCATCCGTTTTGACAGAACCAGAGACGATTTTGCCCAATTTATGAGCCACCCGTGCTTCTGCAGACACGTTATGGTCTGTTGCAGATAACATAAGAGCAATTCCTGCATTTGTGCCAGGATTAAAAGATCGTCGAGGTATGGAAATATTCTTATCCCCTGCTGGCGGAGATAAGCTGCCATTACCACCATAATCTTAGTAAATGCTCTGGGAGCTGTGGCTACCCCAAAAGGTAGGGCCTGAAACTGAAAATGCTGTTGGAGGATAGCGTACCTGAGAGAGCACTGATGGGACAGTGCTATAGGAACATGTAGGTAAGCACCCTGTATATCCATCGTTACCATATAATCCCCTGGCACCATGGCCAAAATGATGGAACACAACGTCTCGATGTGAAACCGAGGTACCCAAATGTATTTGTCGAGTACTTTAGATTGAGAATGGGCCGAAATGACCCATTTGGCTTCTGAACTTAAGACAGGTTGGAGTAAAAACCCTGTCCTTGTTGTGCAGGAGGAACTGGAATGACTACTCCTGACTGAAGCAATTTCTGAACTGCCTCTAACAAAGCCCTGGCTTTCGTCTCTACCCAAGTCAGGCTGGTACAAATAAACCTTAGAGGAGGGTGTTTCTTGAATGCAAAAGCATAACCTGGAGACACCGCTTCCTGCACCCAGGCATCTGTTGTAGACTGCTGCAAACCAGGAGGCGGCCTTCACCATCAGGCTGATGGCTTAACTGTTTTCCCAACAGGTCCTCTGGCAGCCCAATGCTTTTTAGTCTTACCAGACTTGTTGTAATGGGGCCGTTTGCCATCACTTTTTCCTTTTAGCTGTTCCTTGAGACCGAAAGGGCCAAAAAGCCGGAACTTTCTGTTTGAAATTGTATGTGGAAGGAAACTTAACCTTCTTAGAGTCTGCTTCTGACTTCAGAATATCTGTCGATTCTTAACCAATAAGAATATCTCCAGAAAAGGGCAAAGATTCCAAAACCTTCTTAGATGCTGAATCAGCTTTCCACGTACGTAACCAAACTGTTCTGCGAGCAGCTATTGTTGAAGCTGATGCCCTGGAGGCAATAGTACCCATATCCGATGCTGCTTCTTCCAGGAACATTGCAGTCTGTTTTATATGAGCTATATGGGATTTTTGCCCTCTAGAAGCTATAGAAAAATCATCCTACAATGCATCAGCCAAGGCATCCACTGCCTTTGCCAACCAAGCTGAAGCCATGGCTGGCCTTATGACTGCTCCAGACAGGGAAAAAAATGGTTTTTAGAATACCATCCACTATCCGTGGATTGTTTAAAAGGGGAGGTGGCTCCTAAAGTAGATACGCATGTAATTCGATTAGTGCCAACATCTACATTACCTTTGCCTTCAACATCATTAAATGATCTCACGGATAGGAGTGGATGGTTTTCTAAAAAAACATTTTTTTCCCTGTCTGGGGCAGTCATAAGGCCAGCCATGGCTTCAGCTTGGATTGTAAAGGCAGTGGCTGCCTGGGCTGTTGCACAGGAGGGTGATTTTTCAATAGCATCCAGAGAGCAAAAATCCCATATAGCACATATAAAACAGGCTGCAATGTTCTTGGAAGCAGCAGCATTGGATATGGGTACTATTGCCTCCAGGGCATCAGCTTCAACAATAGCTGCTCGTAGAGCAGTTTGGCTACGTACGTGGAAAACGGATTCAGAATCTAAGGTGGTTTTGGAATCTTTGCCCTTTTCTCGAAATATTCTTTTTGGTAAAGAGTTGACAAATATGCTTCCTTCCACATACAATTTACAAACCTAAAGTTCCGGCTTATCGGCCCTTTCGGTCTCAAAGAAAAGCTAAAAGGTAAAAGTGATAGCAGGCAGTCCCAATACAAGTCTGGTAGGACTAAAACGCATTGGGCTACCAGAGGACCAGTTGGTAAAACAGATAAGCCACCAACCAGGTGGAGGCCCGACTTCTTCAGTTTGCACAGATCTAGCAGCAGTCTACAACAGACGCCTGGGTGCAGGAAGCAGTATCTCTAGGTCACAGGTTCTCAAACTCTGTCCTCAGGACCCGACACAGTGCATGTTTTGCCAGTCTCCTCACATAATCACAAGTAAAATAATTAGAAACACCTGTGGACCTTTTATAAATGTGTCAGTGAGTAATTAATACACCTGTGCACCTGCTGGGTAACCTGTAAAACATGTACTGTGTGGGGTCCTGAAGACCGAGTTTGAGAACCTGTGCTCTAGGTTATGCTTTTGTCTTCAAGAAGCACCCTCCTCTAAGGTTTTTTTGTACCAGCCCGTCTCGGGTGGAGAAGAAGACCAGGGCTCTGCAAGAGGCAGTTCAGAAATTGCTTCAGTCAGGAGTACTCATTCCAGTTCCTCATACACAACAAGGACAGGGTTTTTACTCCAACCGGTTTTTAGTTCAGAAGCCAAATGGGTCATTTCGGCCCATTCTCAATCTGAAAGTGCTTAACAAATACATTTGGGTACCTCGGTTTAACATGGAGACCTTACGTTCCATCATTTTAGGCATGGAGCCAGGGGATTATATGGTATCCCTGGATATACAGGGTGCTTACCTACATGTTCCTATAGCACTGTCCCATCAGTGCTCTCTCAGGTTCGCTATCCTCCAACAGCATTTTCAGTTCCAGGCTCAACCTTTTGGGTTAGCCACAGCCCCCAGAGTGTTTACCAAGATTATGGTAGTAATGGCAGTTTATTTCCGCCAGCAGGGGCTAAGAATATTTCTATACCTCGACGATCTTTTAATCCTGGCATAGTCGCAAGAATTGCTCTTATGTCATCTGCAACAGACAATAATTTGTCTGCAGAAGCACGGGTGGCTCATAAATTGGGCAAAACAGTCTCTGGTTCAGTCACAGTGGATGACTCACTTGGGTGCTGTACTGGATTCAAGTCTTCAGAGAGTAAGGTTACCTCTGAACAAGATATCCAAGGTTCAGTCAAGTATTCAGGACTTTCTTTACAGTCAACGGGTGCCGGTATTCCAGTGTTGATATTTCGACTGCTGGGATTCAGACAGCCGGCATATTGACCACATCCCCACCCCAGAATAATATGGTTTCTTTTCCAAAGTGCCAAACTCCGTCAATATAGATAAGATCATTATAGATTATAAAATACATACATTATAAATAAATATATATATATATATATATATATATATATATATATATATACACATACACACACACACACACACACACACATATATACACACGCACATATACATACATATATACATACATACACACACACACACGTACACACAACCCAGTGCCTTTATTTAAATTGCTGAATTAAAAGTTACATACTGCCTTACGTTTTTCTTTGACAATGTCAAAGACAGACTGTGATACAGTGGTAGAAGAGCACTCCAGTCTGCCTGCAAGTTTCGCTCTCCTTGAGTCGACAGATCTACACCATAATGCCACTTACACATTATGCCTCACACCGTAATACCCCTTACAAAATATGCACAGACTCATAATGCCCCAATCGCATTATGCACCCTACTGTATTGCCCCTTACACACTATGCACCACACCCTAATGCCCCTTGCACATGGCACCCTCATACTTAGCAGGCTGGGAGGCTGTTTTCTTATCCAGGAGCTCTTGGTTGCTGCTGCCCCACTTCCTCGTACTGCTTGTTGATAGGCTTTATGCGCTCTTGACGATTCTAGTCCTGGCTGGCAGGTGGTCCTGGCACCTCCATGTACAATTATATGTGACGTATACAGTATATGACTTGGCCACTGTGGTCTGGTCACAGGGATTCGGGAGATGTAGTTGTAGCACTCCCGTACACTCTGCAGAACGGCAACAGCCGGGAGCTCTTGGTCGGCACTTCTGATTAGTAAATGAAACACATTAATTAGACAAAGCCTACATGACACAAGAGTGCCATGCATACATGCCCGAGCATGACACTGGTGCTCAATAGATGTATTTTCTGCAGCATCCACGTTATATAAAGCAGGATATATTGGCAGTTCCCTATAACAACCCATGATAGAGTAGCTAGCTACCCAGTACAGAGATGCAGACAGTCAGGGCTCACCCCTCCTCCCCTCACTCAACTCGCTGTGACTGACCCAGTGAATGACTGGCTGTAGCAGCCCCTGTCCAGCTCCGGATCAGCATACTCCCGGCTTGCAGTAACCCCGTCACTGGCAGTCCGTGCTACGCACCGCCGCGGCAACCTCGTCCCCACAGCTGTGTGACGGAAACCAGCTGCTTCTTCTTTTTTTGTCATAGACCAGCATCGGCGCCAGTGGCTGTCAGTTTCAGTGTTGTCAGGGAGGAGCCAGTAGCACGGTACTGCAGATCAGATCAGTAAGAGATCCAATCTGTGGCAGGTAGCAGGGGAACCTTTCAGACAGGGAAACTCGGGGGATGGGGGGTGGGGGGAAGGTACTGCCCCCACACACACACACTTAAATCAGACTCTGCTTGATGGGGTGCCGTAGGTTAGTGCTCCAGGCCCAAATAAAATTATTTATGGCTCACGTGACGGTCAGCCACCAGCTCTGATTTTGCCCATCAAAAAGTGTAGACAAATAAATATCAATCCTGTCTACCACTACATAACCAAACCATAACATAATAGCACAATTTACTTCATTTCCTATTTGTTGCAGAATTTCTCAATAAGAAGCTTTTTTCTTAGGGATGTCGTGAAAAAATAAAAATGCTTATACTGATTGAGAACCACTGCATTTGAATATGTATTATTCTGTTTAACTACCTATACAGCATTTTACAATTACTGACTTTTTTGGTCCCTGTATTATTCAACATGTCACCTATTTTTCAAGAACACCACAAAAATTACACATCAAACTCTAAAGGATGAAAATCTCTCACCAACAGACACGTATATGCACTACCATTATCTTGCTTTTTGCTGTCAATTTTACCTACTTTCTTCCTAATAGAACCTTTGGTGGTTTTATGTCCTTATTCACTTGTGTCAGATTCAACAGAAACCAACATATTGTTGGCCTGCAATACAACAGCAGCAGGACAATGTTTAAAGCAGTAAATAAATGAATAAGTACAAATTCATTTTATATATTTCTATTAATTGCAAAGCTGTCAATCAGCAACTCAACCACAGCAATACAGACATGCACGCCAAGCAGGGCTTTCTAATAAGCAACTATATAGAACATGCATTAGCGCATCTTACACCTAATCCGCAATGTCCATATGTAATGGACTAAACTAAGATATGCATTTTTTTTTTTTTTTAAGTTTTACCATATACTAGAATTCATTTATAGAAGAAAGTGAAAAGCCAAAACATTACATTAACCCTTAACTTATTTATTATAGCATCCTATTCTGCTAACAAATTTAAGGTAATTTTGTGGACCTAAAAAGCATGCCTTTAAAAGCTGTACTACAAAGTCATAAAAATATATCTGTTCATGCGAGCCTCTCATGTGCAGACTAAGACAGGGAAAGGTTAATCACTAAACCATGTCTTTACATGTTGCATGCAAAGTGTAGACTTGATATGTTGTTGATTTGTTAAAGTTGGGAGTGTTTATCACCACAATTCCCTGCAAGGATCTCAGCCCCCATCAGAAGCTTTGTGGGTGGGACCCCTCCCCCACAGTAGTTGCTACTATGCGAGTTCTAAGAAAATATGGTAACGTTCATTATGCTCAAAAACAAAAGCTAGCATGATATGAAATGGAAATAGTACCTCATTATTTCACATGATATCAACAATAGTCAGTATTTTTTTTTTTCTTGTTTCATTTGTGTACTTTTAAACACATGCAAGTTCTTACTTTTTCTTTTTATATAGAATAGATGATGGAATACACCAACGTGCAATCACACATTTATAGCATTTTATGCAGTATCAGTATGTAGCCCAAACTTATTAAAATAGATACATTAAATACTTGTAGTTCAACATTTATTGTACAATTATTATGCATCAGGCACAAGACTGCCATTATGACTGTCAAGTTTAAAGCAAAGCAGCCCCATGCCCAATATATTGACAATGTCATATTACAAATGAGACATCTTAACCATATTTGTTTCCAGAGAGAGGTAGAGGGGAAGGAGGAGGGGATTTTTGACATCTGATTCATCCTATAATTCACCTTCAACCCTATCTGAGACTCACTGAAGGGAAGTCACATGACCAGAACAGAACGGGAGAGGACTGTTTTCTTTCCTCTGTGAGGGGATGCCTTTCTGCAGGAGAAACAAAAGCTTGGTATTAGCGGTCCAGGGCCATTTATGGGTGGGGTTTGCATGCCAAAAAAGCTGTAATGAGCCGAGGTTAATCTTAATGGGGGCCTCACTTTAACCTCCAGAATGCATCAAAAATGTGAAAACTGCCATCACCTCCCCCACCAGGTTTCCTGCGACAGTAGTATTCACAATGACAATATTTTAATGCTAGAACTTATTCACAATGCAAAAGTCATCACTGAATATCACAATGCATAATATTTATTGCATTTAACATAAACAAATCTGGTGTGTATTTTATAGGATATATAAAAGTTTTACGCTACACAGCTATGGGCAGTACGGATGGTGTAATGGTTAGCATTACTGCCTCACAGCACTGAGGTCATGGGTTCGATACCCACCATGGCCCAAAAATATACTGGTAGGTTAATTTGCTTCCAACAAAAATTAACCGTAGTGTGAATTTGTCTGTATGTACATCTGATAGGGAATATAGAGTGTAAGCTCCACTGGGGCAGGGACTAATGTGAATGGCCAAATATTCTCTGTAAAAGCGCTGCGGAATGTGTGCACGCTATATAAAATAACTGGTAATAAATAAGCAATGTCCAACAACTGCAGTGATATGTGGCCCCTGTGCTCTGATTCTCCAGTGTACACTGTTTGGGACTATAGATAAAAGTACGCTTCAAATAAAAAAGATATATTACAAAGTGTTTACAGCTAGATAAACATGCAGAACCTTTGATGCAAACCCCTTGCAATTATCAGCATAAATATTGCCAAGCACTAGATATTAATACAGTAAAAAACAAAAAACTAGAAATAGGTAATTTATATTAAAAAAATAAAAAACACACACACACACACACACACACACACACACACACACACACACACACACACACACACACCATTAAGAGAACCCAATCAAGGAAAAAATAAATTGTAATCCAACATGTCTCCAACAAGAGGATAGGATGCTCAGATCTGCTACACAGCAATGTTTCTATTTCTGGTCCTAAGGAACTGATCACAACTGGAGTATAATAAATGTATGGAGGTAAGGAGGATCTTAAGTACAACAAGGCAGCATCAGACCTATCCTGTAGACAAAATATGGTTTTAAATGTACCTAAGGAAGTGGTAAGCAAAGAACAACTATGACCCTCACTTCCCCAGTTTGATCACGAGAGAGTCTGCAACCTGAGTCAAAGGGTACAAATTCCTCCCATTCAAAGCATCTTCAATGGAGTAGGGGAAGGAAAGTTAACCAGTTTGCTGCTGAAGAGAAAGGAACACATAGGTTTCTCCAAAAATAGAGGAAATATCTTTGTGATCAGTTGAGGACAATCAATGAAATAACAGATGTTTCTATTTGTATTACGTCAGTACATTATCTGAATGAATAAAAGAAGTTACGTGATGCATGTAGCTATCGTTTCCCAATCACCTACATTTTTCTGCTGCAAAATTCAAAATAAATACCCAGAACTTAATTGGGAAAATAAAAGACAAGTCAATGGGCAAAGACTGATGGACAATTTATTTTGTTGAATTACCAAGGTGATGCAGTATAATGGAAGAAGTGTTCAATTTCTCTTTTATTGTGAGCAACTAATACAACATTTAAGTGATTCTAGTATTTACAATATGCACAAATAAATTTGTTCAGACAGAACATGTACAGATATAAATGAAAGTACGGTCTGTAAGCCTAGGTTCACCACTATACGAGCATTGATACATTGGTTAATTGTAGGAAAAAAACGGTGTTCCCTAATGCACACCGAGTGAATAATATTACTACATAATAATAGTCAGATTATACAGAGATCTTAGTTGCGTATATCTGCAGATATAGGGTTAAGCCCCCAGGCCGATCGACAAGGCTTCTCCGTCACTGGGGGTCCCTAATACTAGGTATGGGCCTGGGGTGCAGGACCCCACGATGTCGGCACAGGTCGGCCACCCCAGGTCAGCACACAGGTGAAAATTAATAGGGGTTAATAAGAAGCACAGAAGTGCTATGTAAGTGGTGTGATTAAAATAATATATACAAAGTGATAGGAAAAATAATAAGTGTTAATAAAGTGTTAGGGTGTGCCGACCTGAAGCAGCCCAGCCATACCGACACAGGGGCCACCGCACCCCACACCCACCCCATAAATAATTACAAATATATCTGGGTTAAATTCCCAGTGTAAGGCCACATGGTAATGGCACCTGAGAGCCAGCTTACCTGGGGATACCCCTGGCTTCCCCTATGGCACTTCTGGAGTCAGCAATCCCTCCTAATGCTGACCCATTTATGCCTCTCTTTATGCCGAGTGAATAATATTACTACATAATAATAGTCAGATTATACGGAGATCTTAGTTGGGAATTTAACCCAGATATATTTGTAATTATTTATGGGGTGGGTGTGGGGTGCGGTGGCCCCTGTGTCGGTATGGCTGGGCTGCTTCAGGTCGGCACACCCTAACACTTTATTAACACTTATTATTTTTCCTATCACTTTGTATATATTATTTTAATCACACCACTTACATAGCACTTCTGTGCTTCTTATTAACCCCTATTAATTTTCACCTGTGTGCTGACCTGGGGTGGCCGACCTGTGCCGACATCGTGGGGTCCTGCACCCCAGGCCCATACCTAGTATTAGGGACCCCCAGTGACGGAGAAGCCTTGTCGATCGGCCTGGGGGCTTAACCCTATATCTGCAGATATACGCAACTAAGATCTCCGTATAATCTATTATTATGTAGTAATATTATTCACTCGGTGTGCATTAGGGAACACAGTTTTTTTCCTACACAGAATTACCCCTCCCCTTTTAGCACCTGAGTGACATTACAATCTGATTGAGCAGCTTTCCATTTTGTGTATTATACATTGGTTAATGAAAGAAAATTAGGCTATTCTTACGCAAGAATGTGTTTTCTACATTTAACACAAAAATAAATCCAAAAACAGTTATAGAAATGTACAAAGCTTATAAAAGCTGTGTTAGACCAATAGTCAATGCACAACTTTATAGCTATCGATAAAATCTAGGAAAACAAGGGTGTCAGTATTTTATTTTTAACAGAATCCGTTATATTTATATAAAAACTATTTGATTTAAAAAAGGCACAAATAATGTAACTGATATTATAGCTATGAAAAATGTTGTACATTAGTTTATTAGAACAACTCCTCATTGCTCAAAATCTCTCTGTTTCTGGTCTTAATATATAAATTTGGAGCATAAAATCCAATACTGTAACTTCTGAAGCTGATCCTAAAGGAGCAGGAAGCAAACCATTAAAATTTAAAGTTTCATGGGAACATGTATTACTATTTTTTTCCCCCAAGTCTATTTAAAAGCAAGAAAGAAAAGAAATCGGAAAAAAAAAAAAAGGACAAAAGAAAAAAGGGTAATTCTAAGAGATTAGCGGAAAAAAAAAAAAAAACCCCACAGTATGGAGGAGGTATAAAATACTTATACTCAAGTAGTGCAGCAGTATGAAGTACATGCAGTCTAAAGGGGGGTACTCACGGAGCGATATTCTAAGCAATCTGACTAGATTGCAAGGAATATAAGCCTGATCGCTCCGTGTGTAGCCCTTACAGCGATAGCGATGCGCAGCCCCACGCATCGCTATCGCTAGACTGGCCTGCCGTGCAGGCCAATCTAGCGTGTCGCTCACTTCACCTGCTGGGTGAAGTGAGCGGCCCCCCCATCTCCCCCCGCACGCTCAGCACAGATCGCGCTGTGCTGAGCGGCAAGAGAGATGTGTGCCGAGCGGTTCGCTCAGCACACATCTCTCCCCGCATCGGCCCGTCTATATGGGCCTCAAGGTTTATCCAGAGTAAATAACACACAAGCAATATCTGCATTTGAAGTAGTGTACTACAGGTTGAGTATCCCCAGTGGCGCACGCAGGGGGGGTTTCCGAGTACCTGGAACACCCCCCCCCCCCCCCCCGATTTTGAGACGGAGACAGCTTTGTCTCCGTCTCAGCAAAAGTCGCTACCGCGACCGCGGAGCTGCAGCAGCAAGAGAGAGCTGTGGAGCTCTCTGCTTGCAGAATGTGTCGGGGGAGCTGCTGGCTGCGCATGCTCAGCAACAGCAGCTCCCTCCACTCCGTCCTCACTCTGCGGTCCTTCTGCTCTCCCAGGCCCTGGTGTATCATGTAAGTTTGCAGCCAGTGTCTATGTGTGTATTTGTATGTTTGTATGTACAGCATGCCTGTGTGTTTGTGCACTGGTGTATGTACAGTATGTATGTATGTATGGATGTGTACTTGTGTATATGTGTGTGTTTGTGTATGTATGTTGAATGTGGTATATATGTATGTATGTATGTGTGTATGTATATATATATATATATATATATATATATATATATATATATATATATATAAAGCAAAAGGCGATGAAGCAATCAGCGGCACTCAGGGTCTTACGTGATAATCAAGTGTATTAAAATCACTCCATAAATTCCAACGTTTCGGGACGCACAAGTCCCTTTGTCAAGGTGAGTAGATATATATCTATATCTATAGAAAATACTTAAGTCCCTTTAATGCGCTAAATTAGGAAGAGCTCAAACCACTGAGAAAATACCTCCTGTCAGAACAGGTACAAAGATAGAATAGCACAAAGAAAAGGATTCTCATGGGAGCTATAACCACCTCAGAAAAACAAGAACATTATTAAAAATAATGTATTAATAAAATTTGCAATAAATCTTCATCACTCTTGTGAATGTATTGTAATACAGAAAAAGGTATAATAAAATTCTTATCTTAAGACCATATACATCAAATACACAAGGACATTTTGATAAGGAACTGAAGTTGTATTCTGATGATATCAGCTGTTGTATAAGATGTCAAATCTTCAATAAAGTAATTCAGATGTATGATCTAATCCACATATTTGAAGAAACCCAACGCGTTTCGACCGTTAGGACTTCATCAGGGGTTGTAATCAGAAATCAATATGCATGAATTTCAATATCATATGCAGACTGTTAAGTCGTTGAATTAAGTCAGATATCAATTTAGTCTCATCAACTGAGAAGGAGCCTACTGAATCGTAGTACGGATCCAGCGCGCAATAGTCTGCTTGGAAACAGGAGCCCCAGTCTTGTTGGGAGCCCATAGGACAAACAGAGCCTCTGTTTTCCTAACATGAGCCGTTCTGGCGACATAGCTTTTAAAAACTCTGACCACATCGAGAGACTTCGATTCCGCCAAGGTGTCAGTAGTCATTGACACCACAATAGGCTGGTTTAAGCGAAACCACTTTTGGCAGAAATTGCTGACGAGTTCTCAACTCCGCTCTATCAGCCTGGAAGATTAAAAAGGGCTTTTGTGAAACAAAGCCGCCAATTCAGATACCCGCCTTGCGGATGCTAAGGCCAACATCATGACTACTTTCCAAGTAAAATTTTTTAATGCAACCTTACGTTAAGGTCCAAACCAATGAAAATTGCAGGAACTGCAACACCACATTAAGATCCCCTGGAGCCACAGGGGCACAAAGGGAGGTTGGATGTGCAACACGCCTTTCAAGAAGGTCTGTATTTTTGGAAGGGAGGCCAATTCCTTCTGAAAGAAATTTGATAAGGCCGATA